>NW_027440645.1:0-75183 GCF_031893055.1 Leptodactylus fuscus | reverse complement strand
TGTATTCATCCCCCCTCAGTGTATATATATATTCCTGTGCATTAGTATTCACCCCCCCCCCCTCAGTGTATATATATACTCCTGTGCATTAGTATTCATCCCCCCTCAGTGTATATATATATTCCTGTGCATTAGTATTCACCCCCCCTCAGTGTATATATATATTCCTGTGCATTAGTATTCACCCCCCCCTCAGTGTATATATATATATTCCTGTGCATTAGTATTCACCCCCCCCTCAGTATATATATACACTCCTGTGCATTAGTATTCATCCCCCCTCAGTGTATATATATACTCCTGTGCATTAGTATTCACCCCCCCCTCAGTATATATATACACTCCTGTGCATTAGTATTCATCCCCCCTCAGTGTATATATATATTCCTGTGCATTAGTATTCACCCCCCCCTCAGTGTATATATATACTCCTGTGCATTAGTATTCACCCCCCCCTCAGTATATATATACACTCCTGTGCATTAGTATTCATCCACCCTCAGTGTATATATATATTCCTGTGCATTAGTATTCACCCCCCCCTCAGTGTATATATATACTCCTGTGCATTAGTATTCACCCCCCCCCTCAGTGTATATATATACTCCTGTGCATTAGTATTCATCCCCCCTCAGTATATATATACACTCCTGTGCATTAGTATTCATCCCCCCTCAGTGTATATATATATTCCTGTGCATTAGTATTCACCCCCCCCCTCAGTGTATATATATACTCCTGTGCATTAGTATTCATCCCCCCTCAGTGTATATATATATTCCTGTGCATTAGTATTCATCCCCCCTCAGTGTATATATATATTCCTGTGCATTAGTATTCATCCCCCCTCAGTGTATATATATATTCCTGTGCATTAGTATTCACCCCCCCCCCTCAGTGTATATATATACTCCTGTGCATTAGTATTCACCCCCCCCTCAGTGTATATATATACTCCTGTGCATTAGTATTCACCCCCCCTCAGTATATATATATATATTCCTGTGCATTAGTATTCACCCCCCCCTCAGTATATATATACACTCCTGTGCATTAGTATTCATCCCCCCTCAGTATATATATATACTCCTGTGCATTAGTATTCATCCCCCCTCAGTATATATATATACTCCTGTGCATTAGTATTCATCCCCCCTCAGTATATATATATACTCCTGTGCATTAGTATTCATCCCCCCTCAGTATATATATATACTCCTGTGCATTAGTATTCATCCCCCCTCAGTATATATATATACTCCTGTGCATTAGTATTCATCCCCCCTCAGTATATATATATACTCCTGTGCATTAGTATTCATCCCCCCTCAGTATATATATATACTCCTGTGCATTAGTATTCATCCCCCCTCAGTGTATATATATATTCCTGTGCATTAGTATTCACCCCCCCTCAGTGTATATATATATTCCTGTGCATTAGTATTCACCCCCCCCTCAGTGTATATATATACTCCTGTGCATTAGTATTCACCCCCCCCTCAGTGTATATATATACTCCTGTGCATTAGTATTCACCCCCCCTCAGTGTATATATATATTCCTGTGCATTAGTATTCACCCCCCCCTCAGTGTATATATATATATATATATTCCTGTGCATTAGTATTCACCCCCCCTCAGTATATATATACACTCCTGTGCATTAGTATTCATCCCCCCTCAGTGTATATATATATTCCTGTGCATTAGTATTCACCCCCCCCCCCCTCAGTGTATATATATACTCCTGTGCATTAGTATTCATCCCCCCTCAGTATATATATACTCTCCTGTGCATTAGTATTCATCCCCCCTCAGTGTATATATATATTCCTGTGCATTAGTATTCACCCCCCCCTCAGTGTATATATATACTCCTGTGCATTAGTATTCATCCCCCCTCAGTGTATATATATATTCCTGTGCATTAGTATTCACCCCCCCCCTCAGTGTATATATATACTCCTGTGCATTAGTATTCATCCCCCCCTCAGTGTATATATATATTCCTGTGCATTAGTATTCACCCCCCCTCAGTGTATATATATATTCCTGTGCATTAGTATTCACCCCCCCCTCAGTGTATATATATATATTCCTGTGCATTAGTATTCACCCCCCCCTCAGTATATATATACACTCCTGTGCATTAGTATTCATCCCCCCTCAGTGTATATATATATTCCTGTGCATTAGTATTCACCCCCCCCTCAGTGTATATATATACTCCTGTGCATTAGTATTCACCCCCCCCCTCAGTGTATATATATACTCCTGTGCATTAGTATTCATCCCCCCTCAGTATATATATACACTCCTGTGCATTAGTATTCATCCCCCCTCAGTGTATATATATATTCCTGTGCATTAGTATTCACCCCCCCCCTCAGTGTATATATATACTCCTGTGCATTAGTATTCATCCCCCCTCAGTGTATATATATATTCCTGTGCATTAGTATTCATCCCCCCTCAGTGTATATATATATTCCTGTGCATTAGTATTCATCCCCCCTCAGTGTATATATATATTCCTGTGCATTAGTATTCACCCCCCCCCCCTCAGTGTATATATATACTCCTGTGCATTAGTATTCACCCCCCCCCTCAGTGTATATATATACTCCTGTGCATTAGTATTCACCCCCCCTCAGTATATATATATATATATTCCTGTGCATTAGTATTCACCCCCCCCTCAGTATATATATACACTCCTGTGCATTAGTATTCATCCCCCCTCAGTATATATATATACTCCTGTGCATTAGTATTCATCCCCCCTCAGTATATATATATACTCCTGTGCATTAGTATTCATCCCCCTCAGTATATATATATACTCCTGTGCATTAGTATTCATCTCCCCTCAGTATATATATATACTCCTGTGCATTAGTATTCATCCCCCCTCAGTATATATATATACTCCTGTGCATTAGTATTCATCCCCCCTCAGTATATATATATACTCCTGTGCATTAGTATTCATCCCCCCTCAGTATATATATATACTCCTGTGCATTAGTATTCATCCCCCCTCAGTATATATATATACTCCTGTGCATTAGTATTCATCCCCCCTCTCCCTCAGTATATATATATACTCCTGTGCATTAGTATTCATCCCCCCTCAGTATATATATATACTCCTGTGCATTAGTATTCACCCCCCCCTCAGTGTATATATATATATTCCTGTGCATTAGTATTCACCCCCCCCCCTCAGAGTATATATACTGTTGTGCATTAGTATTCATCCCCCCAATATATATATATATATATATATATATATATATATATATATATATATATATACACACACTCACCGGCCACTTTATTAGGTACACCATGCTAGTAACGGGTTGGACCCCCTTTTGCCTTCAGAACTGCCTCAATTCTTGGTGGCATAGATACAACAAGGTGCTGGAAGCATTCCTCAGAGATTTGGTCCATATTGACATGATGGCATCACACAGTTGCAGTCGCAGATTTGTCGGCTGCACATCCATGATGCGAATCTCCCGTTCCACCACATCCCAAAGATGCTCCTCTATTGGATTGAGATCTGGTGACTGTGGAGGCCATTGGAGTACAGTGAACTCATTGTCATGTTCCAGAAACCAGTCTGAGATGATTCCAGCTTTATGACATGGCATTGCATTATCCTGCTGAAAGTAGCCATCAGATGTTGGGTACATTGTGGTCAGAAAGGGATGGACATGGTCAGCAACAATACTCAGGTAGGCTTTGGCGTTGCAACGATGCTCAATTGGTACCAAGGGGCCCAAAGAGTGCCAAGAAAATATTCCCCACACCATGACACCTCCACCACCAGCCTGAACCGTTACCGATACAAGGCAGGATGGATCCATGCTTTCATGTTGTTGACACCAAATTCTGACCCTACCATCCGAATGTCGCAGCAGAAATCGAGACTCATCAGACCAGGCAACGTTTTTCCAATCTTCAATTGTCCAATTTCGATGAGCTTGTGCAAATTGTAGCCTCAGTTTCCTGTTCTTAGCTGAAAGGAGTGGCACCCGGTGTGGTCTTCTGCTGCTGTAGCCCATCTGTAGCCTCAAAGTTGGACGTCCTGTGCGGCGTTCAGAGATGCTCTTCTGGCTACCTTGGGTGTAACGGGTGGCTATTTGAGTCACTGTTGCCTTTCTATCAGCTGGAACCAGTCTGGCCATTCTCCTCTGACCTCTGGCATCAACAACGCATTTCCGCCCCCCACAGAACTGCCGCTCACTGGATGTTTTTTCTTTTTCGGACCATTCTCTGTAAACCCTAGAGATGGTTGTGCGTGAAAATCCCAGTAGATCAGCAGTTTCTGAAATCCTCAGACCAGCCCTTCTGGCACCAACAACCATGCCACGTTCAAAGGCACTCAAATCACCTTTCTTCCCCATACTGATGCTCGGTTTGACCTGCAGGAGATTGTCTTGACCATGTCTACATGCCGAAATGCACTGAGTTGCCGCCATGTGATTGGCTGATTAGAAATTAAGTGTTAACGAGCAGTTGGACAGGTGTACCTAATAAAGTGGCCGGTGAGTGTATATATATATATATATATATATATATATTCCTGTGCATTAGTATTCACCCCCCCCTCAGTATATATATACACTCCTGTGCATTAGTATTCATCCCCCTCAGTATATATATACTCCTGTGCATTAGTATTCACCCCCCCCTCAGAGTATATATACTGCTGTGCATTAGTATTCACCCCCCCCCTCAGTGTATATATACTCCTGTGCATTAGTATTCATCCCCCTCAGTATGTGTATATATATATATATATATATATACTCCTGTGCATTAGTATTCACCCCCCCCCTCAGTGTATATATACTGCTCTGCATTAGTATTCATCCCCCCTCAGTATGTGTATATATATATATATATATATATATATATATATATATATACTCCTGTGCATTAGTATTCACCCCCCCTCAGTGTATATATACTGCTGTGCATTAGTATTCATCCCCCCTCAGTATGTGTATATATATATATATATACTCCTGTGCATTAGTATTCACCCCCCCCTCAGTGTATATATACTGCTGTGCATTAGTATTCATCCCCCCTCAGTATGTGTATATATATATATACTCCTGTGCATTAGTATTCACCCCCCCCTCAGTGTATATATACTGCTGTGCATTAGTATTCACCCCCCCCCCTCAGAGTATATATACTGCTGTGCATTAGTATTCATCCCCCCTCAGTATGTGTATATATATATATATATATATATATATACTCCTGTGCATTAGTATTCACCCCCCCTCAGTGTATATATACTGCTCTGCATTAGTATTCATCCCCCCTCAGTATGTGTGTGTATATATATATATATACTCCTGTGCATTAGTATTCACCCCCCCTCAGTGTATATATACTGCTGTGCATTAGTATTCACCCCCCCTCAGTGTATATATACTGCTGTGCATTAGTATTCACCCCCCCCTCAGTGTATATATACTGCTGTGCATTAGTATTCATCCCCCCTCAGTATGTGTGTATATATATATATATATATATATATATATATATATACTCCTGTGCATTAGTATTCACCCCCCCTCAGTGTATATATACTGCTCTGCATTAGTATTCATCCCCCCTCAGTATGTGTGTATATATATATATATATATATATATATATATATATACTCCTGTGCATTAGTATTCATCCCCCCCTCAGTGTATATATATATATATACTCCTGTGCATTAGTATTCATCCCCCCTCAGTATGTGTGTATATATATATATATATACTCCTGTGCATTAGTATTCATCCCCCCCTCAGTGTATATATATATATATATATATATATATATATATATATATATATACTCCTGTGCATTAGTATTCACCCCCCCTCAGTGTATGTGTATATATATACTCCTGTGCATTAGTATTCACCCCCCCTCAGTATATAGATACTCCTGTGCATTAGTATTCACCCCCCCTCAGTGTATATATAGATACTCCTGTGCATTAGTATTCACCCCCCCTCAGTATATAGATACTCCTGTGCATTAGTATTCACCCCCCCTCAGTATATAGATACTCCTGTGCATTAGTATTCACCCCCCCTCAGTATATAGATACTCCTGTGCATTAGTATTCACCCCCCCTCAGTATATAGATACTCCTGTGCATTAGTATTCACCCCGTATGTATGTGTATATATTAGCGTCTGCGGGCTGGTGTTGGTGTGAGCCGCTTATATTTAGCCAATTGCTGTTGTGGATGATCCGCCTGCTCTCGGCTCTGCTACATCGCTGTATATGTGCAGCATACTCAGGTGTATGTACATCTCTTGCATATGGAGAGCGTACTCAGCTGTGCTACAGCGCTGCCTAAGCTCTGCTACATCTGGACATTTGGATTAGAGGGGTGTTCTCTTATGTCAGTGTCTGAGCAGCTTCTGTGTTACAAAGGGCTGAATGGATGTTGCTGAAATGTGCCAAAGTTCTCCCCCCTCCCCCATCAGAGGCAGAACAACACATTCCCCGTCCTACTTACTGAAACTCTACACCCGATATACTCCTCATACCCACACACAGCCGGCATGTTCTGTAGTCTCCAACTTCATCCTATATAGCTCCGCCCACAAAATAGCATGTAGCTCCGCCCACTGCCTAGCATGATCCTATCTGAGAATGGCTCAAGGACCTGTAATGACGTCATCACAGGTCCTTTAGTGTAGTGTGAAGCTACATTCCTTCACTGCGGTCGTGTAGTGATGTCTTTTACCGGGATAAAATGTAGCCGATGGTTTAATCCGGGTTCCTATCTGTGTGTGACAAATCTCATGCAAATCCATCACCCGTTTTTGCGTCACAAACTTTCACATTTATAATATTAGTAGGATAGGTGTGTATATATATATATATATATATATATATATATATATATATATATATATATATATATATATATATACCCTTGTGCATTAGCATTCACTCCCTGTATGTGTGTGTGTGTGTATATACAGTCCTATGAAAAAGTTTGGGCACCCCTATTAATCTTAATCATTTTTAGTTCTAAATATTTTGGTGTTTGCAGCAGCCATTTCAGTTTGATATATCTAATAACTGATGGACACAGTAATATTTCAGGATTGAAATGAGGTTTATTGTACTAACAGAAAATGCGCAATATGCATTAAACCAAAATTTGACCGGTGCAAAAGTATGGGCACCTCAACAGAAAAGTGACATTAATATTTAGTACATCCTCCTTTTGCAGAGATAACAGCCTCTAGTCGCTTCCTGTAGCTTTTAATCAGTTCCTGGATCCTGGATGAAGGGATTTTGGACCATTTCTTTCTACAAAACAATTCAAGTTCAGTTAAGTTTGATGGTCGCCGAGCATGGACAGCCCGCTCTCAAATGATCTGAAAACAAAGATTGTTCAACATAGTTGTTCAGGGGAAGGATACAAAACGTTGTCTCAGAGATTTAACCTGTCAGTTTCCACTGTGAGGAACATAGTAAGGAAATGGAAGAGCACAGGGACAGTTCTTGTTAAGCCCAGAAGTGGCAGGCCAAGAAAAATATCAGAAAGGCAGAGAAGAAGAATGGTGAGAACAGTCAAGGACAATCCACAGACACCTCCAAAGAGCTGCAGCATCATCTTGCTGCAGATGGTGTCACTGTGCATCGGTAACTATACAGCGCACTTTGCACAAGGAGAAGCTGTATGGGAGAGTGATGGGAAAGAAGCCGTTTCTGCAAGCATGCCACAAATAGAGTTGCCTGAGGTATGAAAAAGCACATTTGGACAAGGCAGCTTCATTTTGGAAACAAAAATTGAGTTGTTTGGTTATAAAAAAAAAAGGCGTTATGCATGGCGTCCAAAAAGAAACCGCATTCCAAGAAAAACACATGCTACCCACTGTAAGATTTGGTGGAGGTTCCATCATGCTTTGGGGCTGTGTGGCCAATGCCGGCACCGGGAATCTTGTTAAAGTTGAGGGTCGCATGGATTCCACTCAGTATCAGCAGATTCTTGAGAATAATGTTCAAGAATCAGTGACGAAGTTGAAGTTACGCCGGGGATGGAGATTTCAGCAAGACAATGATCCAAAACACCAAAGCTCCAAATCCTCAGGCATTCATGCAGAGGAACAATTACAATGTTCTGGAATGGCCATCCCAGTCCCCAGACCTGAATATCATTGAACATCTGTGGGATGATTGGAAGCGGGCTGTCCATGCTCGGCGACCATCTAACTTAACTGAACTTGAATTGTTTTGTAGAAAGAAATGGTCCAAAATCCCTTCATCCAGGAACTGATTAAAAGCTACAGGAAGCGACTAGAGGCAAAAGGAGGATCTACTAAATATTAATGTCACTTTTCTGTTGAGGTGCCCATACTTTTGCACCAGTCAAATTTTGGTTTAATGCATATTGCGCATTTTCTGTTAGTACAATAAACCTCATTTCAATCCTGAAATATTACTGTGTCCATCAGTTATTAGATATATCAAACTGAAATGGCTGCTGCAAACACCAAAATATTTAGAACTAAAAATGATTAAGATTAATAGGGGGGCCCAAACTTTTTCATAGGACTGTATAGATAGACCCTTGTGTAGTTATTCACCTCCCGTGTATATATAGGCATCCTTATATATAATACCTCTATGCTATATGTGTTCTATATATATTCACTCCCCTGTATTTATAGACCCGGGTGTATTAGTAGTCACCCCCCTTTATAGTTATTCACCTCTGTGTGTGTATATGTTTATAATACCCCTGTGCTATATGTGCCATATATATTATAGTCTCCCTTATATATATCTAGCTGGTACCCGCTACTTGGTCTGCGGTGATTGTAGCAGTGGGTATATACAGGCGCGGGTAAGGTTTTCATACTGTGTATAAGGTATGGGATATAAAATGTAACTTTGTATCTTGTTGTTGCTGTAATTCTGAGAGCACATGAGACTTTTGTGTTGGATGTAATTTGTATTTCAGCCGCTATATATACGGTGTTGGTATAAACTGTACATAGTGACTTTGGGACAGAGGGATTTCAGGTTAATATACTTCGATATACGACATTGTAGGATTTGTTATTTTCCGCCAGTACATGTAAGTTTTGGGCACAGGATATTCTTGAGCAGCCACATAAAGTCTGGCCCTGTGCAGGACAGTTCAGTAACTCCATGTGCCTCTTATTAATAGCAATTAACCCCATCATGTCCCTCACATTAACCCCTGTGTAAGAGTTACTGATAGAGATGAGCAAGTACTGTTGGGATCAGCCGATCCGAACAGCACGCTCGCATAGAAATGAATGGACGTAGCCGGCACACGGGGGGTTAAGCGCGCCGGCTACGTCCAAGCGGAAGTACCAGGTGCATCCATTCATTTCTATGGAGCGTGCTGTTCGGATTGGCTGATCCCCACAGTACTCGCTCATCTCTAGTTACTGATATGGGAGAGACTTGGAGGTAATAATGAAGTATCTTCATTACTGAGGTCTTTTATTAGTCCCTCCATATGTCTCACATATTAGTAACCTTTATATGGGGCACACAGGGGTTAATATGAGGGACATGATGGGGTTATTCCTATTAATGTGAGGCACACAGGGGTTAATATGAGGGACATGATGGGGTTTATTCCTATTAATGTGAGGTACATGGAGTTACTAACACTAAACTAATAACCCCATGCCTGACATTAATGAGAATAGGAAGTAAAGGAAGGGAGCTGTGTGTTTCTTACTTTCAGTTTGCTAGCAGCTTCGGCAGGAGCGATCACTATAGCAGGCAGAGACCTGAGCGATTAAGCTCCACCCCCTGGGTTTCCTGCACATCTCGCAAAGGGGAGTGTCCTTATGCCTCAGCTCTAGCAGAGACTTCATGTAACTCTTGCAGGTCCTGTGCTGCTGGCATGCCAGTGAAATATGGCAGGAGTGCCACTCTTGGCATGTGTGCCAGGGGTTGCTGACCTCTGCTGTAGGGGGTAATATGAATTTTGGGGCTTGCTATGGTCCAAAGTGTGTGAGATTGCAGAGATAGTGATGTGAGTTTGGGTTTTGTGGGGGTCCTGGGAAAAACGTATGTGCGCTATTGTGACGAAAAGTAGCCTATTGCGCAGTCGAGTGTAGGGACTATGTTTGTGGAAAATTTCAGCCAAATCGGTGGAGCGGTTTTTGCGTGATTGAGGAACAAACATCCGAACATCCAAAGGGTCCTGGGAAAAACGTATGTGCGCTATTGTGACGAAAAGTAGCCTATTGCGCAATCGAGTGTAGGGACTATGTTTGTGGAAAATTTCAGCCAAATCGGGGTCCAAAGTGTGTGAGATTGCAGAGATGGTGGTGTGAGTTTGGGGTTTGTGGGGGTCCTGGGAAAAACGTATGTGCGCTATTGTGACGAAAAGTAGCCTATTGCGCAATGGGGTGTATTAACTATGTTTGTGGAAAATTTCAGCCAAATCGGTCAAGCGGGTTTTGCGTGATTGACTAACAAACATCCGAACACACAAACCCACAAACATCCAAACTCACAAACTTTCACATTTATAATATTAATAGGATAGTCTTCCTTATATATAATACCTCTGTGCTATATGTGTCATATATATCATAGTCTTCCTTATATATAATACCTCTGTGCTATATGTGTCATATATATCATAGTCTTCCTTATATATAATACCTCTGTGCTATATGTGTCATATATATTATAGTCTTCCTTGTATATAATACCTCTGTGCTATATGTGTCGTATATATTATAGTCTTCCTTATATATAATACCTCTGTGCTATATGTGTCATATATATTATAGTCTTCCTTATATATAATACTCCTGTGTTATATGTGTCATATATATTATAGTCTTCCTTATATATAATACCTCTGTGCTATATGTGTCGTATATATTATAGTCTTCCTTATATATAATACCTCTGTGCTATATGTGTCATATATATTATAGTCTTCCTTATATATAATACTCCTGTGTTATATGTGTCATATATATTATAGTCTTCCTTATATATAATACCTCTGTGCTATATGTGTCATATATATTATAGTCTTCCTTATATATAATACCCCTGTGCTATATGTGTCATATATATTATAGTCTTCCTTATATATAATACCTCTGTGCTATATGTGTCATATATATTATAGTCTTCCTTGTATATAATGCTCCTGTACTATATGTGCAATATATATTATAGTCTTCCTTATATATAATACCCCTGTGCTATATGTGTCATATATATTATAGTCTTCCTTATATATAATACCTCTGTGCTATATGTGTCATATATATTATAGTCTCCCTTGTATATAATACCCCTGTGCTATATGTGTCATATATATATTAGTCTTCCTTGTATATAATACTCCTGTACTATATGTGTCATATATATTATAGTCTTCCTTGTATATAATACCCCTGTGCTATATGTCATATATATTATAGTCTTCCTTATATATAATACCCCTGTGCTATATGTGTCATATATATTATAGTCTTCCTTGTATATAATACCCCGGTGCTATATGTGCCATATATATTATAGTCTTCCTTGTATATAATACTCCTGTACTATATGTGTCATATATATATTATAGTCTTCCTTATATATAATACCCCTGTGCTATATGTGTCATATATATTATAGTCTTCCTTGTATATAATACTCCTGTACTATATGTGTCATATATATTATAGTCTTCCTTGTATATAATACCCCTGTGCTATATGTGTCATATATATTATAGTCTTCCTTGTATATAATACCCCTGTGCTATATGTGTCATATATATTATAGTCTTCCTTGTATATAATACCCCTGTACTATGTGTCATATATATATATTATAGTCTTCCTTGTATATAATACTCCTGTACTATGTGTCATATATATTATACTCTTCCTTATATATAATACCCCTGTACTATATGTGTCATATATATATATTATAGTCTTCCTTGTATATAATACTCCTGTACTATATGTGTCATATATATATTATAGTCTTCCTTGTATATAATACTCCTGTACTATGTGTCATATATATTATAGTCTTCCTTATATATAATACTCCTGTGCTATATGTGTCATATATATTATAGTCTTTCTTGTATATAATACTCCTGTGCTATAGGTGTCATATATATTATAGTCTTCCTTATATATAATACCCCTGTACTATATGTGTCATATATATTATAGTCTTCCTTATATATAATACTCCTGTACTATATGTGTCATATATATTATAGTCTTCCTTATATATAATACTCCTGTACTATATGTGCCATATATATTATAGTCTTCCTTATATATAATACCCCTGTGCTATATGTGTCATATATATTATAGTCTTCCTTATATATAATACTCCTGTGCTATATGTGTCATATATATTATAGTCTTCCTTGTATATAATACTCCTGTACTATATGTGTCATATATATATTATAGTCTTCCTTATATATAATACTCCTGTACTATATGTGTCATATATATATTATAGTCTTCCTTGTATATAATACTCCTGTACTATATGTGTCATATATATTATAGTCTTCCTTGTATATAATACCCCTGTGCTATATGTGTCATATATATATATATATATATATATATATATATATATATATATCTTCCTTATATATAATACCCTTGTGCTATATGTGTCATATATATTAGTCTTCCTTGTATATAATACCCTTGTGCTATATGTGTCATATATATTATAGTCTTCCTTATATATAATACCCCTGTGCTATATGTGTCATATATATTATAGTCTTCCTTGTATATAATACCCTTGTGCTATATGTGTCATATATATATATTAGTCTTCCTTGTATATAATACCCCTGTGCTATATGTGTCATATATATTATAGTCTTCCTTATATATAATACACCTGTGCTATATGTCATATATATATTATAGTCTTCCTTATATATAATACTCCTGTACTATATGTGTCATATATATTATACTCTTCCTTATATATAATACCTCTGTGCTATATGTGTCATATATTATAGTCTTCCTTGTATATAATACTCCTGTACTATGTGTCATATATATATTATAGTCTTCCTTGTATATAATACTCCTGTACTATATGTGTCATATATATTATAGTCTTTCTTGTATATAATACTCCTGTACTATATGTGTCATATATATTATAGTCTTCCTTATATATAATACCCCTGTACTATATGTGTCATATATATTATAGTCTTCCTTATATATAATACCTCTGTGCTATATGTGTCATATATATTATAGTCTTCCTTGTATATAATACTCCAGTACTATATGTGTCATATATATTATAGTCTTCCTTATATATAATACCCCTGCGCTATATGTCATATATATTATAGTCTTCCTTATATATAATACCCCTGTGCTATATGTGCCATATATATTATAGTCTTCCTTATATATAATACCCCTGTGCTATATGTGCCATATATATTATAGTCTTCCTTATATATAATACCTCTGTGCTATATGTGTCATATATATTATAGTCTTCCTTATATATAATACCCCTGTGCTATATGTGATATATATATTATAGTCTTCCTTATATATAATACCCCTGTGCTATATGTGATATATATATTATAGTCTTCCTTATATATAATACCCCTGTGCTATATGTGCCATATATATTAGTCTTCCTTATATATAATACCCCTGTGCTATATGTGTCATATATATTATAGTCTTCCTTATATATAATACACCTGTGCTATGTCATATATATATTATAGTCTTCCTTATATATAATACTCCTGTACTATATGTGTCATATATATATTATAGTCTTCCTTATATATAATACTCCTGTACTATATGTGTCATATATATATTATAGTCTTCCTTGTATATAATACCCCGGTGCTATATGTGTCATATATATTATAGTCTTCCTTATATATAATACCTCTGTGCTATATGTGTCATATATATTATAGTCTTCCTTATATATAATACCTCTGTGCTATATGTGTCATATATATTATAGTCTTCCTTATATATAATACCTCTGTGCTATATGTGTCATATATATTATAGTCTTCCTTGTATATAATACCCCTGTGCTATATGTGACATATATATTATAGTCTTCCTTATATATAATACCCCTGTGCTATGTGTCATATATATTATAGTCTTCCTTGTATATAATACTCCTGTACTATGTGTCATATATATTATAGTCTTCCTTATATATAATACTCCTGTGCTATATGTGTCATATATATTATAGTCTTCCTTGTATGTAATACCCCTGTACTATATGTGTCATATATATTATAGTCTTCCTTATATATAATACTCCTGTGCTATATGTGTCATATATATTAGTCTTCCTTATATATAATACCCCTGTGCTATATGTGTCATATATATTATAGTCTTCCTTATATATAATACCCCTGTGCTATATGTGCCATATTAGTCTTCCTTATATATAATACCCGTGTTATATGTGTCATATATATATTATAGTCTTCCTTATATATAATACCCCTGTACTATATGTGTCATATATATTATAGTCTTCCTTGTATATAATACCCCTGTGCTATATGTGCCATATATATATTAGTTTTCCTTATATATAATACCCCTGTGCTATATGTGTCATATATATATTATAGTCTTTCTTATATATAATATCCCTGTGCTATATGTGCCATATATATTATAGTCTTCCTTATATATAATACCCCTGTGCTATATGTGCCATATATATTATAGTCTTCCTTGTATATAATACCCCTGTGCTATATGTGCCATATATATTATAGTCTTCCTTATATATAATACCCCTGTGCTATATGTGTCATATATATTATAGTCTTCCTTATATATAATACCCCTGTGCTATATGTGTCATATATATATTAGTCTTCCTTGTATATAATACCCCTGTGCTATATGTGTCATATATATTATAGTCTTCCTTATATATAATACTCCTGTACTATATGTGTCATATATATTAGTCTTCCTTATATATAATACTCCTGTGCTATATGTGTCATATATATTATAGTCTTCCTTATATATAATACCCTTGTGCTATATGTGTCATATATATTATAGTCTTCCTTGTATATAATACCCTTGTGCTATATGTGTCATATATATTATAGTCTTCCTTATATATAATACCCCTGTGCTATATGTGTCATATATATATATATATAAATATATATATATATATATATATATATATATATTAGTCTTCCTTGTATATAATACCCTTGTGCTATATGTGTCATATATATTATAGTCTTCCTTGTATATAATACCCCTGTGCTATATGTGTCATATATATTATAGTCTTCCTTATATATAATACTCCTGTACTATATGTGTCATATATATTATACTCTTCCTTATATATAATACCCCTGTACTATATGTGTCCTATATATTATAGTCTTCCTTATATATAATACCTCTGTGCTATATGTGTCATATATTATAGTCTTCCTTGTATATAATACTCCTGTACTATATGTGTCATATATATTATAGTCTTCCTTGTATATAATACTCCTGTACTATGTGTCATATATATTATAGTCTTCCTTGTATATAATACCTCTGTGCTATATGTGTCATATATATTATAGTCTTCCTTATATATAATACCTCTGTGCTATATGTGCCATATATATTATAGTCTTCCTTATATATAATACTCCTGTGCTATATGAGTCATATATATTATAGTCTTCCTTATATATAATACCCCTGTACTATATGTGTCATATATATTATACTCTTCCTTATATATAATACCCCTGTACTATATGTGTCATATATATTATAGTCTTCCTTATATATAATACCTGTGTGCTATATGTGTCATATATTATAGTCTTCCTTGTATATAATACTCCTGTACTATATGTGTCATATATATATTATAGTCTTCCTTGTATATAATACTCCTGTACTATGTGTCATATATATTATAGTCTTCCTTGTATATAATACTCCTGTGCTATATGTGTCATATATATTATAGTCTTCCTTATATATAATACCTCTGTGCTATATGTGTCATATATATTATAGTCTTCCTTATATATAATACCCCTGTGCTATATGTGTCATATATATTATAGTCTTCCTTGTATATAATACTCCTGTGCTATATGTGTCATATATATTATAGTCTTCCTTATATATAATACCTCTGTGCTATATGTGTCATATATATTATAGTCTTCCTTGTATATAATACTCCTGTACTATATGTGTCATATATATTATAGTCTTCCTTATATATAATACCCCTGCGCTATATGTCATATATATTATAGTCTTCCTTATATATAATACCCCTGTGCTATATGTGCCATATATATTAGTCTTCCTTATATATAATACCCCTGTGCTATATGTGCCATATATATTATAGTCTTCCTTATATATAATACCCCTGTGCTATATGTGCCATATATATTATAGTCTTCCTTATATATAATACCCCTGTGCTATATGTGATATATATATTATAGTCTTCCTTATATATAATACCCCTGTGCTATATGTGCCATATATATTATAGTCTTCCTTATATATAATACCCCTGTGCTATGTGTCATATATATATATATATATATTAGTCTTCCTTGTATATAATACCCGTGCTATATGTGTCATATATATTATAGTCTTCCTTATATATAATACACCTGTGCTATATGTCATATATATATATTATAGTCTTCCTTATATATAATACTCCTGTACTATATGTGTCATATATATATTATAGTCTTCCTTATATATAATACTCCTGTACTATATGTGTCATATATATATTATAGTCTTCCTTATATATAATACCCCGGTGCTATATGTGTCATATATATTATAGTCTTTCTTATATATAATACTCCTGTACTATATGTGTCATATATATTATAGTCTTCCTTATATATAATACTCCTGTACTATATGTGTCATATATATATTATAGTCTTCCTTATATATAATACTCCTGTACTATATGTGTCATATATATTATAGTCTTTCTTATATATAATACTCCTGTACTATATGTGCCATATATATTATAGTCTTCCTTATATATAATACCCCTGTGCTATGTGTCATATATATTATAGTCTTCCTTATATATAATACTCCTGTGCTATATGTGTCATATATATATTAGTCTTCCTTGTATATAATACTCCTGTACTATATGTGCCATATATATTATAGTCTTCCTTGTATATAATACTCCTGTACTATATGTGCCATATATATTATAGTCTTCCTTATATATAATACTCCTGTACTATATGTGTCATATATATTATAGTCTTCCTTATATATAATACTCCTGTGCTATGTGTCATATATATTATAGTCTTCCTTGTATATAATACCCCTGTGCTATATGTGCCATATATATTATAGTCTTCCTTGTATATAATACCCCGGTGCTATATGTGTCATATATATTATAGTCTTCCTTATATATAATACCTCTGTGCTATATGTGTCATATATATTATAGTCTTCCTTATATATAATACCTCTGTGCTATATGTGTCATATATATTATAGTCTTCCTTGTATATAATACCCCTGTGCTATATGTGACATATATATTATAGTCTTCCTTATATATAATACCCCTGTGCTATGTGTCATATATATTATAGTCTTCCTTATATATAATACCTCTGTGCTATATGTGTCATATATATTATAGTCTTCCTTGTATATAATACCCCTGTGCTATATGTGACATATATATTATAGTCTTCCTTATATATAATACCCCTGTGCTATGTGTCATATATATTATACTCTTCCTTATATATAATACCCCTGTGCTATATGTCATATATATATTATAGTCTTTCTTGTATCTAATACCCCTGTGCTGTGTGTCATATATATTATAGTCTTCCTTATATATAATACCTCTGTGCTATATGTGTCATATATATTATAGTCTTCCTTATATATAATACCCCTGTGCTATATGTGTCATATATATTATAGTCTTCCTTATATATAATACTCCTGTACTATATGTGCCATATATATTATAGTCTTCCTTGTATATAATACCCCTGTGCTATATGTGTCATATATATTATAGTCTTCCTTGTATATAATACTCCTGTACTATATGTGTCATATATATTATACTCTTCCTTATATATAATACCCCTGTACTATATGTGTCATATATATATTATAGTCTTCCTTGTATATAATACTCCTGTACTATGTGTCATATATATTATAGTCTTCCTTGTATATAATACCCCTGTGCTATATGTGTCATATATATTATAGTCTTCCTTGTATATAATACCCCTGTGCTATATGTGTCATATATATATATATATATATATATATATATATATATATATATTAGTCTTCCTTGTATATAATACCCCTGTGCTATATGTGTCATATATATTATAGTCTTCCTTATATATAATACACCTGTGCTATATGTCATATATATATTATAGTCTTCCTTATATATAATACTCCTGTACTATATGTGTCATATATATTATACTCTTCCTTATATATAATACCCCTGTACTATATGTGTCATATATATATTATAGTCTTCCTTGTATATAATACTCCTGTACTATATGTGTCATATATATTATACTCTTCCTTATATATAATACCCCTGTACTATATGTGTCATATATATATTATAGTCTTCCTTGTATATAATACTCCTGTACTATGTGTCATATATATTATAGTCTTCCTTGTATATAATACTCCTGTACTATATGTGTCATATATATATTATAGTCTTCCTTATATATAATACTCCTGTACTATATGTGTCATATATATATATTATAGTCTTCCTTGTATATAATACTCCTGTGCTATATGTGTCATATATATTATAGTCTTCCTTGTATATAATACTCCTGTACTATATGTGTCATATATATTATAGTCTTCCTTATATATAATACTCCTGTACTATATGTGTCATATATATATTATAGTCTTCCTTGTATATAATACTCCTGTACTATATGTGTCATATATATATTATAGTCTTCCTTGTATATAATACTCCTGTACTATATGTGTCATATATATTATAGTCTTCCTTGTATATAATACTCCTGTACTATATGTGTCATATATATTATAGTCTTCCTTATATATAATACCTCTGTGCTATATGTGTCATATATTATAGTCTTCCTTGTATATAATACTCCTGTACTATGTGTCATATATATTATAGTCTTCCTTATATATAATACACCTGTGCTATATGTCATATATATATTATAGTCTTCCTTATATATAATACTCCTGTACTATATGTGTCATATATATTATACTCTTCCTTATATATAATACCCCTGTACTATATGTGTCATATATATTATAGTCTTCCTTATATATAATACCTCTGTGCTATATGTGTCATATATTATAGTCTTCCTTGTATATAATACTCCTGTACTATGTGTCATATATATATTATAGTTTTCCTTGTATATAATACTCCTGTACTATATGTGTCATATATATTATAGTCTTCCTTGTATATAATACTCCTGTACTATATGTGTCATATATATTATAGTCTTCCTTATATATAATACTCCTGTGCTATATGTGTCATATATATTATAGTCTTCCTTATATATAATACCCCGGTGCTATATGTGTCATATATATTATAGTCTTCCTTATATATAATACCCCTGTACTATATGTGTCATATATATTATAGTCTTCCTTATATATAATACCTCTGTGCTATATGTGTCATATATATTATAGTCTTCCTTATATATAATACCCCTGTGCTATATGTGATATATATATTATAGTCTTCCTTATATATAATACCCCTGTGCTATGTGTCATATATATTATAGTCTTCCTTATATATAATACCCCTGTGCTATATGTGCCATATATATTATAGTCTTCCTTGTATATAATACCCCTGTGCTATGTGTCATATATATTATAGTCTTCCTTATATATAATACTCCTGTACTATATGTGTCATATATATATTATAGTCTTCCTTATATATAATACCTCTGTGCTATATGTGCCATATATATTATAGTCTTCCTTATATATAATACCCCTGTGCTATGTGTCATATATATTATAGTCTTCCTTGTATATAATACCCCGGTGCTATATGTGTCATATATATTATAGTCTTTCTTATATATAATACCCCTGTGCTATATGTGTCATATATATTATAGTCTTCCTTATATATAATACTCCTGTACTATATGTGTCATATATATTATAGTCTTCCTTATATATAATACCCCTGTGCTATATGTGTCATATATATATATATATTAGTCTTCCTTGTATATAATACCCGTGCTATATGTGTCATATATATTATAGTCTTCCTTATATATAATACCTCTGTGCTATATGTGTCATATATATTAGTCTTCCTTATATATAATACCCCTGTGCTATATGTGTCATATATATTATACTCTTCCTTATATATAATACCCCTGTGCTATATGTCATATATATATATTATAGTCTTCCTTGTATCTAATACCCCTGTGCTGTGTGTCATATATATTATAGTCTTCCTTATATATAATACCTCTGTGCTATATGTGTCATATATATTATAGTCTTCCTTATATATAATACCCCTGTGCTATATGTGTCATATATATTATAGTCTTCCTTATATATAATACTCCTGTACTATATGTGCCATATATATTATAGTCTTCCTTGTATATAATACCCCTGTGCTATATGTGTCATATATATTATAGTCTTCCTTGTATATAATACTCCTGTACTATGTGTCATATATATTATAGTCTTCCTTATATATAATACTCCTGTGCTATATGTGTCATATATATTATAGTCTTCCTTGTATATAATACCTCTGTACTATATGTGTCATATATATTAGTCTTCCTTGTATATAATACCCCTGTGCTATATGTGTCATATATATTATAGTCTTCCTTATATATAATACCCCTGTGCTATATGTGTCATATATATTATAGTCTTTCTTATATATAATACTCCTGTACTATATGTGCCATATATATTATAGTCTTCCTTGTATATAATACCCCTGTGCTATATGTGCCATATTAGTCTTCCTTATATATAATACCCCTGTGTTATATGTGTCATATATATATTATAGTCTTCCTTATATATAATACCCCTGTACTATATGTGTCATATATATTATAGTCTTCCTTGTATATAATACCCCTGTGCTATATGTGTCATATATATTATAGTCTTCCTTGTATATAATACCCTTGTGCTATATGTGTCATATATATTATAGTCTTCCTTGTATATAATACCCTTGTGCTATATGTGTCATATATATTATAGTCTTCCTTGTATATAATACCCCTGTGCTATATGTGCCATATTAGTCTTCCTTATATATAATACCCCTGTGTTATGTGTGTCATATATATATTATAGTCTTCCTTATATATAATACCCCTGTACTATATGTGTCATATATATTATAGTCTTCCTTGTATATAATACCCCTGTGCTATATGTGTCATATATATTATATTCTTTCTTATATATAATACCCCGGTGCTATATGTGTCATATATATTATAGTCTTCCTTATATATAATACCCCTGTGCTATATGTGCCATATTAGTCTTCCTTATATATAATACCCCTGTGTTATATGTGTCATATATATATTATAGTCTTCCTTATATATAATACCCCTGTGCTATATGTGTCATATATATATTATAGTCTTTCTTATATATAATATCCCTGTGTTATATGTGCCATATATATTATAGTCTTCCTTGTATATAATACCCCTGTGCTATATGTGTCATATATATTATAGTCTTCCTTATATATAATACCCCTGTGCTATATGTGTCATATATATTATAGTCTTCCTTATATATAATACCCCTGTGCTATATGTGTCATATATATTATAGTCTTCCTTGTATATAATACCCTTGTGCTATATGTGTCATATATATTATAGTCTTCCTTATATATAATACACCTGTGCTATATGTCATATATATATATATTATAGTCTTCCTTATATATAATACTCCTGTACTATATGTGTCATATATATTATACTCTTCCTTATATATAATACCCCTGTACTATATGTGTCATATATATTATAGTCTTCCTTATATATAATACCTCTGTGCTATATGTGTCATATATATTATAGTCTTCCTTGTATATAATACTCCTGTACTATATGTGTCATATATATATATTATAGTCTTCCTTGTATATAATACTCCTGTACTATATGTGTCATATATATTATAGTCTTCCTTGTATATAATACTCCTGTACTATATGTGTCATAAATATTATAGTCTTCCTTATATATAATACCCCTGTGCTATATGTGTCATATATATTATAGTCTTCCTTATATATAATACCTCTGTGCTATATGTGTCATATATATTATAGTCTTCCTTGTATATAATACCCCGGTGCTATATGTGTCATATATATTATAGTCTTCCTTGTATATAATACCCCGGTGCTATATGTGTCATATATATTATAGTCTTTCTTATATATAATACCCCTGTGTTATATGTGCCATATATATTATAGTCTTTCTTATATATAATACCCCTGTGTTATATGTGCCATATATATTATAGTCTTCCTTGTATATAATACCCCGGTGCTATATGTGCCATATATATTATAGTCTTCCTTATATATAATACCTCTGTGCTATATGTGTCATATATATTATAGTCTTCCTTATATATAATACCCCTGTGCTATATGTGTCATATATATTATAGTCTTCCTTGTATATAATACCCCTGTGCTATATTTGTCATATATATTATAGTCTTCCTTATATGTAATACACCTGTGCTATATGTCATATATATATTATAGTCTTTCTTAGATATAATACCCCTGTGCTATATGTGTCATATATATTATAGTCTTCCTTGTATATAATACCCCGGTGCTATATGTGTCATATATATTATAGTCTTCCTTGTATATAATACTCCTGTACTATATGTGCCATATATATTATAGTCTTCCTTGTATATAATACTCCTGTACTATATGTGCCATATATATTATAGTCTTCCTTATATATAATATTCCTGTGCTATGTGTCATATATATTATAGTCTTCCTTGTATATAATACCCCTGTGCTATATGTCATATATATATTATAGTCTTTCTTAGATATAATACCCCTGTGCTATATGTGTCATATATATTATAGTCTTCCTTGTATATAATACCCCGGTGCTATATGTGTCATATATATTATAGTCTTCCTTGTATATAATACTCCTGTACTATATGTGCCATATATATTATAGTCTTCCTTGTATATAATACTCCTGTACTATATGTGCCATATATATTATAGTCTTCCTTATATATAATACTCCTGTGCTATGTGTCATATATATTATAGTCTTCCTTGTATATAATACCCCTGTGCTATATGTGTCATATATATTATAGTCTTTCTTATATATAATACTCCTGTACTATATATGTCATATATATTATAGTCTTCCTTGTATATAATACCCCGGTGCTATATGTGTCATATATATTATAGTCTTCCTTATATATAATACTCCTGTACTATATGTGTCATATATATTATAGTCTTCCTTGTATATAATACCCCTGTGCTATATGTGACATATATATTATAGTCTTCCTTATATATAATACCCCTGTGCTATGTGTCATATGTATTATAGTCTTCCTTATATATAATACCTCTGTGCTATATGTGTCATATATATTATAGTCTTCCTTATATATAATACTCCTGTGCTATGTGTCATATATATTATAGTCTTCCTTATATATAATACCTCTGTGCTGTATGTGTCATATATATTATAGTCTTCCTTATATATAATACCCCTGTGCTATATGTGTCATATATATTATACTCTTCCTTATATATAATACCCCTGTGCTATATGTCATATATATATTATAGTCTTCCTTGTATATAATACCCCTGTGCTATGTGTCATATATATTATAGTCTTCCTTATATATAATACTCCTGTACTATATGTGTCATATATATTATAGTCTTCCTTATATATAATACCCCTGTGCTATATGTGTCATATATATTATAGTCTTCCTTGTATATAATACTCCTGTACTATATGTGTCATATATATTATAGTCTTCCTTGTATATAATACGCCGGTGCTATATGTGTCATATATATTATAGTCTTCCTTGTATATAATACTCCTGTGCTATATGTGTCATATATATTATAGTCTTCCTTGTATATAATACCCCTGTGCTATGTGTCATATATATATTATAGTCTTCCTTGTATATAATACTCCTGTACTATATGTGCCATATATATTATAGTCTTCCTTGTATATAATACCCCTGTGCTATATGTGCCATATTAGTCTTCCTTATATATAATACCCCTGTGTTATATGTGTCATATATATATTATAGTCTTCCTTATATATAATACCCCTGTACTATATGTGTCATATATATTATAGTCTTCCTTGTATATAATACCCCTGTGCTATATGTGACATATATATTATAGTCTTCCTTATATATAATACCCCTGTGCTATGTGTCATATATATTATAGTCTTCCTTATATATAATACCCCTGTGCTATATGTGTCATATATATTATACTCTTCCTTATATATAATACCCCTGTGCTATATGTGTCATATATATTATAGTCTTCCTTGTATATAATACTCCTGTACTATATGTCATATATATTATAGTCTTCCTTGTATATAATACCCCTGTGCTATATGTGACATATATATTATAGTCTTCCTTATATATAATACTCCTGTGCTATGTGTCATATATATATATTAGTCTTCCTTATATATAATACCCCTGTGCTATATGTGCCATATATATTATAGTCTTCCTTGTATATAATACCCCTGTGCTATATGTGTCATATTAGTCTTCCTTATATATAATACCCCTGTGCTATGTGTCATATATATTAGTCTTCCTTATATATATAATACTCCTGTGCTATATGTGTCATATATATTATAGTCTTCCTTATATATAATACTCCTGTGCTATATGTGTCATATATATTATAGTCTTCCTTGTATATAATACCCCTGTGCTATATGTGCCATATATATTATAGTCTTCCTTGTATATAATACCCCGGTGCTATATGTGTCATATATATTATAGTCTTCCTTGTATATAATACTCCTGTACTATATGTGTCATATATATTATAGTCTTCCTTATATATAATACCCCTGTGCTATATGTGCCATGTATATTATAGTCTTTCTTATATATAATACTCCTGTACTATATGTGTCATATATATTATAGTCTTCCTTATATATAATACCTCTGTGCTATATGTGCCATGTATATTATAGTCTTCCTTGTATATAATACCCCTGTGCTATATGTGTCATATATATATATATATATATATATATTATAGTCTTCCTTATATATAATACCCCTGTGCTATGTGTCATATATATTATAGTCTTCCTTATATATATAATACTCCTGTGCTATATGTGTCATATATATTATAGTCTTCCTTATATATAATACTCCTGTGCTATATGTGCCATATATATTATAGTCTTCCTTGTATATAATACCCCTGAGCTATATGTGTCATATTAGTCTTCCTTATATATAATACCCCTGTGCTATATGTGTCATATATATTATAGTCTTCCTTGTATATAATACCCCGGTGCTATATGTGTCATATATATTATAGTCTTCCTTGTATATAATACTCCTGTACTATATGTGTCATATATATTATAGTCTTCCTTATATATAATACCCCTGTGCTATATGTGTCATATATATTATAGTCTTCCTTATATATAATACCCCTGTGCTATAGGTGTCATATATATTATAGTCTTCCTTATATATAATACCTCTGTGCTATATGTGTCATATATTTTATAGTCTTCCTTATATATAATACCCCTGTGCTATATGTGTCATATATATTATAGTCTTCCTTATATATAATACCTCTGTGCTATATGTGTCATATATATTATAGTCTTCCTTATATATAATACCCCTGTGCTATATGTGTCATATATATATATATTAGTCTTCCTTGTATATAATACCCGTGCTATATGTGTCATATATATTATAGTCTTCCTTATATATAATACCCCTGTGCTATGTGTCATATATATTATAGTCTTCCTTATATATAATACTCCTGTACTATATGTGTCATATATATTAGTCTTCCTTGTATATAATACCCCTGCGCTATATGTGCCATATATATTATAGTCTTCCTTATATATAATACTCCTGTACTATATGTGTCATATATATTATAGTCTTCCTTATATATAATACTCCTGCACTATGTGTCATATATATATATATTAGTCTTCCTTGTATATAATACCCCTGTGCTATATGTGTCCTCCTCTCTCGTACTTTATGTGTTGTATAATTATTCACCTCCCCTAAAGTCACCGTGTCATATATTACAATCCTATATGTCCCTCCCTCGTAGATGAACTCTTGGAGCGGTTCCATGGAGATTGGCCTGACCACACAAGACCCGTCCATGCTGGACTTCCCTAGCAGTGCCACAGGGTTGAAGGGCGGCTCGTGGATTGTGTCTGGCTGCTCGGTCTTAGAAGATGGGCGTTCCATCTTGGAGGAATATGGACAAGATCTGGACCAGCTGGGCGAGGGTGACCGCGTGGGCATTCAGCGCACACACTCAGGGGAGCTGCATCTATGGGTGAATGGCCGGGACTGTGGCTGTGCTGCTGCGGCCATTCCCCCTGGGGTCTGGGCTGTGGTGGACCTGTATGGGAAGTGCACTCAGATCACCGTCTTATCCTGTCAGCCGCCGGAGGTGGAGGAGGAAGATGATGACCTGGAGGATGTGGATACAGGTGAGGATACTTGTCTGGTCTTCTCACACTGATGGGTGATGGGTGACGTCTGGGTATGAAGGTCTTCCTGCTTTCCCTCCATCTAGGTCCTCTGGTCTCCATAGGACATCCGCGACCAGACAAGTTCCCCAGCAGCCTGGACTCGGACACCGGTGAGTGGGCAAGTAGTAGTCATGTCCCAGGATAATGGGGATCCTCCTTACTTTAGGATGTGTGGGAATCAGAATCCAGGCATTGCTGTGCACGTGGTGGTGGTGGATGATATTGATGGACATTGACAGGATGGAAGTCACCAAAGATAGATCCTAGACACTAGATCCCACTTACTATCTTATAGATCCTAGATCCCACTTACTATCTTATAGATCCTAGACACTAGATCCCACTTACTATCTTATAGATCCTAGATCCCACTTACTATCTTATAGATCCTAGACACTAGATCCCACTTACTATCTTATAGATCCTAGATCCCACTTACTATCTTATAGATCCTAGATCCCACTTACTATCTTATAGATCCTAGATCCCACTTACTATCTTATAGATCCTAGACACTAGATCCCACTTACTATCTTATAGATCCTAGACGCTAGATCCCACTTACTATCTTATAGATCCTAGATCCCACTTACTATCTTATAGATCCTAGACACTAGATCCCACTTACTATCTTATAGATCCTAGACACTAGATCCCACTTACTATCTTATAGATCCTAGATCCCACTTACTATCTTATAGATCCTAGACACTAGATCCCACTTACTATCTTATAGATCCTAGATCCCACTTACTATCTTATAGATCCTAGACACTAGATCCCACTTACTATCTTATAGATCCTAGATCCCACTTACTATCTTATAGATCCTAGACACTAGATCCCACTTACTATCTTATAGATCCTAGATCCCACTTACTATCTTATAGATCCTAGATCCCACTTACTATCTTATAGATCCTAGACACTAGATCCCACTTACTATCTTATAGATCCTAGATCCCACTTACTATCTTATAGATCCTAGATCCCACTTACTATCTTATAGATCCTAGATCCCACTTACTATCTTATAGATCCTAGATCCCACTTACTATCTTATAGATCCTAGATCCCACTTACTATCTTATAGATCCTAGACACTAGATCCCACTTACTATCTTATAGATCCTAGACGCTAGATCCCACTTACTATCTTATAGATCCTAGATGCTAGATCCCACTTACTGTCCTATAGATCCTAGACGCTAGATCCCACTTACTATCTTATAGATGCTAGATCCCACTTACTATCTTATAGATCCTAGATCCCACTTACTATCTTATAGATCTTAGACGCTAGATCCCACTTACTATCCTATAGATCCTAGACGCTAGATCCCACTTACTATCTTATAGATGCTAGCTCCCACTTACTATCTTATAGATCCTAGACGTTAGATCCCACTTACTATCTTATAGATCCTAGAAGCTAGATCCCACTTACTATCTTATAGATGCTAGATCCCACTTACTATCTTATAGATCCTAGAAGCTAGATCCCACTTACTATCTTATAGATCCTAGAAGCTAGATCCCACTTACTATCTTATAGATGCTAGATCCCACTTACTATCTTATAGATCCTAGAAGCTAGATCCCACTTACTATCCTATAGATCCTAGAAGCTAGATCCCACTTACTATCTTATAGATGCTAGATCCCACTTACTATCTTATAGATCCTAGAAGCTAGATCCCACTTACTATCCTATAGATCCTAGAAGCTAGATCCCACTTACTATCTTATAGATGCTAGATCCCACTTACTGTCCTATAGATCCTAGAAGCTAGATCCCACTTACTATCCTATAGATCCTAGAAGCTAGATCCCACTTACTATCTTATAGATGCTAGATCCCACTTACTGTCCTATAGATCCTAGGCGCTAGATCCCACTTACAATCTTATAGATGCTAGATCCCACTTACTATCCTATAGATCCTAGAAGCTAGATCCCACTTACTATCTTATAGATGCTAGATCCCACTTACTATCCTATAGATCCTAGAAGCTAGATCCCACTTACTATCTTATAGATGCTAGATCCCACTTACTGTCCTATAGATCCTAGAAGCTAGATCCCACTTACTATCTTATAGATGCTAGATCCCACTTACTATCCTATAGATCCTAGAAGCTAGATCCCACTTACTATCTTATAGATGCTAGATCCCACTTACTATCCTATAGATCCTAGAAGCTAGATCCCACTTACTATCTTATAGATGCTAGATCCCACTTACTGTCCTATAGATCCTAGGCGCTAGATCCCACTTACTATCTTATAGATGCTAGATCCCACTTACTATCCTATAGATCCTAGAAGCTAGATCCCACTTACTATCTTATAGATGCTAGATCCCACTTACTGTCCTATAGATCCTAGGCGCTAGATCCCACTTACTATCTTATAGATCCTAGATCCCACTTACTATCTTATAGATCCTAGACACTAGATCCCACTTACTATCTTATAGATCCTAGATCCCACTTACTATCTTATAGATCCTAGACACTAGATCCCACTTACTATCTTATAGATCCTAGATCCCACTTACTATCCTATAGATCCTAGAAGCTAGATCCCACTTACTATCCTATAGATCCTAGAAGCTAGATCCCACTTACTATCTTATAGATGCTAGATCCCACTTACTATCCTATAGATCCTAGAAGCTAGATCCCACTTACTATCTTATAGATGCTAGATCCCACTTACTGTCCTATAGATCCTAGGCGCTAGATCCCACTTACTATCTTATAGATGCTAGATCCCACTTACTATCCTATAGATCCTAGAAGCTAGATCCCACTTACTATCTTATAGATGCTAGATCCCACTTACTGTCCTATAGATCCTAGGCGCTAGATCCCACTTACTATCTTATAGATCCTAGATCCCACTTACTATCTTATAGATCCTAGACACTAGATCCCACTTACTATCTTATAGATCCTAGATCCCACTTACTATCTTATAGATCCTAGACACTAGATCCCACTTACTATCTTATAGATCCTAGATCCCACTTACTATCTTATAGATCCTAGACACTAGATCCCACTTACTATCTTATAGATCCTAGATCCCACTTACTATCTTATAGATCCTAGATCCCACTTACTATCTTATAGATCCTAGACACTAGATCCCACTTACTATCTTATAGATCCTAGATCCCACTTACTATCTTATAGATCCTAGATCCCACTTACTATCTTATAGATCCTAGATCCCACTTACTATCTTATAGATCCTAGATCCCACTTACTATCTTATAGATCCTAGATCCCACTTACTATCTTATAGATCCTAGACACTAGATCCCACTTACTATCTTATAGATCCTAGACGCTAGATCCCACTTACTATCTTATAGATCCTAGATGCTAGATCCCACTTACTGTCCTATAGATCCTAGACGCTAGATCCCACTTACTATCTTATAGATGCTAGATCCCACTTACTATCTTATAGATCCTAGATCCCACTTACTATCTTATAGATCTTAGACGCTAGATCCCACTTACTATCCTATAGATCCTAGACGCTAGATCCCACTTACTATCTTATAGATGCTAGCTCCCACTTACTATCTTATAGATCCTAGACGTTAGATCCCACTTACTATCTTATAGATCCTAGAAGCTAGATCCCACTTACTATCTTATAGATGCTAGATCCCACTTACTATCTTATAGATCCTAGAAGCTAGATCCCACTTACTATCTTATAGATCCTAGAAGCTAGATCCCACTTACTATCTTATAGATGCTAGATCCCACTTACTATCTTATAGATCCTAGAAGCTAGATCCCACTTACTATCCTATAGATCCTAGAAGCTAGATCCCACTTACTATCTTATAGATGCTAGATCCCACTTACTATCTTATAGATCCTAGAAGCTAGATCCCACTTACTATCTTATAGATGCTAGATCCCACTTACTGTCCTATAGATCCTAGAAGCTAGATCCCACTTACTATCCTATAGATCCTAGAAGCTAGATCCCACTTACTATCTTATAGATGCTAGATCCCACTTACTGTCCTATAGATCCTAGGCGCTAGATCCCACTTATAATCTTATAGATGCTAGATCCCACTTACTATCCTATAGATCCTAGAAGCTAGATCCCACTTACTATCTTATAGATGCTAGATCCCACTTACTATCCTATAGATCCTAGAAGCTAGATCCCACTTACTATCTTATAGATGCTAGATCCCACTTACTGTCCTATAGATCCTAGGCGCTAGATCCCACTTACTATCTTATAGATGCTAGATCCCACTTACTATCCTATAGATCCTAGAAGCTAGATCCCACTTACTATCTTATAGATGCTAGATCCCACTTACTGTCCTATAGATCCTAGGCGCTAGATCCCACTTACTATCTTATAGATGCTAGATCCCACTTACTATCCTATAGATCCTAGAAGCTAGATCCCACTTACTATCTTATAGATGCTAGATCCCACTTACTGTCCTATAGATCCTAGAAGCTAGATCCCACTTACTATCTTATAGATGCTAGATCCCACTTACTATCCTATAGATCCTAGAAGCTAGATCCCACTTACTATCTTATAGATGCTAGATCCCACTTACTATCCTATAGATCCTAGAAGCTAGATCCCACTTACTATCTTATAGATGCTAGATCCCACTTACTATCCTATAGATCCTAGAAGCTAGATCCCACTTACTATCCTATAGATCCTAGAAGCTAGATCCCACTTAGTATCTTATAGATGCTAGATCCCACTTACTATCCTATAGATCCTAGAAGCTAGATCCCACTTACTATCCTATAGATCCTAGAAGCTAGATCCCACTTACTATCTTATAGATGCTAGATCCCACTTACTATCCTATAGATCCTAGAAGCTAGATCCCACTTACTATCTTATAGATGCTAGATCCCACTTACTGTCCTATAGATCCTAGGCGCTAGATCCCACTTACTATCTTATAGATGCTAGATCCCACTTACTATCCTATAGATCCTAGAAGCTAGATCCCACTTACTATCCTATAGATCCTAGAAGCTAGATCCCACTTAGTATCTTATAGATGCTAGATCCCACTTACTATCCTATAGATCCTAGAAGCTAGATCCCACTTACTATCTTATAGATGCTAGATCCCACTTACTGTCCTATAGATTCCAGGCGCTAGATCCCACTTACTATCTTATAGATGCTAGATCCCACTTACTATCTTATAGATGCTAGATCCCACTTACTATCCTATAGATCCTAGAAGCTAGATCCCACTTACTATCTTATAGATGCTAGATCCCACTTACTATCCTATAGATCCTAGAAGCTAGATCCCACTTACTATCCTATAGATCCTAGAAGCTAGATCCCACTTACTATCTTATAGATGCTAGATCCCACTTACTATCCTATAGATCTTAGAAGCTAGATCCCACTTACTATCTTATAGATGCTAGATCCCACTTACTATCCTATAGATCCTAGAAGCTAGATCCCACTTACTATCTTATAGATGCTAGATCCCACTTACTATCCTATAGATCCTAGAAGCTAGATCCCACTTACTATCCTATAGATCCTAGAAGCTAGATCCCACTTAGTATCTTATAGATGCTAGATCCCACTTACTATCCTATAGATCCTAGAAGCTAGATCCCACTTACTATCTTATAGATGCTAGATCCCACTTACTGTCCTATAGATCCCAGGCGCTAGATCCCACTTACTATCTTATAGATGCTAGATCCCACTTACTATCCTATAGATCCTAGAAGCTAGATCCCACTTACTATCTTATAGATGCTAGATCCCACTTACTGTCCTATAGATCCCAGGCGCTAGATCCCACTTACTATCTTATAGATGCTAGATCCCACTTACTATCCTATAGATCCTAGAAGCTAGATCCCACTTACTGTCCTATAGATCCTAGGCACTAGATCCCACTTACCATCTTATAAATCCTAGAAGCTAGATCCCACTTACTATCTTATAGATGCTAGATCCCACTTACTATCCTGTAGATCCTAGAAGCTAGATCCCACTTACTGTCTTATAGATGCTAGATCCCACTTACTATCCTATAGATCCTAGAAGCTAGATCCCACTTACTGTCCTATAGATCCTAGGCGCTAGATCCCACTTACCATTTTATAAATCCTAGAAGCTAGATCCCACTTACTATCTTATAGATGCTAGATCCCACTTACTATCCTATTGATCCTAGAAGCTAGATCCCACTTACTGTCCTATAGATCCTAGAAGCTAGATCCCACTTACTATCTTATAGATGCTAGATCCCACTTACTATCCTATAGATCCTAGAAGCTAGATCCCACTTACTGTCCTATAGATCCTAGAAGCTAGATCCCACTTACTATCTTATAGATGCTAGATCCCACTTACTATCCTATAGATCCTAGAAGCTAGATCCCACTTACTATCTTATAGATGCTAGATCCCACTTACTATCCTATAGATCCTAGAAGCTAGATCCCACTTACTGTCCTATAGATCCTAGGCGCTAGATCCCACTTACCATCTTATAAATCCTAGAAGCTAGATCCCACTTACTATCTTATAGATGCTAGATCCCACTTACTATCCTATAGATCCTAGAAGCTAGATCCCACTTACTATCCTATAGATCCTAGAAGCTAGATCCCACTTACTATCTTATAGATGCTAGATCCCACTTACTATCCTATAGATCCTAGAAGCTAGATTCCACTTACCATCTTATAAATCCTAGTGAGGACAGAGGGGGGAAGAATGTGAGAGGGGTTAGTAAGGAAGCTGCACCATGTAAATAAATGCAGGAGCCCCAGAGTTCACTCAGTATACGGCTATAGGTATACAGGGGCATTTATTAACCCCTTGATAGCACTAACAGGCAGTTTTAGAAAACCTTTTCCCTGGTTTCTGTGCACACCATCTGCAGACAGATATTAAGCTCAGGAATTTTGTTTGACACTTGTTTTAGTTTTCTGTGAATTTTTTTTTTCTTTCTCTGTTTTTTGTCCAAAATGCAAAGGAAATAAAACCAGAGAATAAGAAAATCTGTGTGGGAAAGTAAGAAATATCTGCCAGGGGTGCCAAAACATGTCCATGACTGTAGATCCCACCTTCTATCTTATAGATCCTTACCACTAGATCCCACCTTCTATCTTATAGATCCTGACCATTAGATTCCACCTTTTTTTAATAGATCCTGACCACTAGATCCCACCTTCTATCTTATAGATCCTGAACACTAGATTCCACCTTCTGTCTTATAGATCCTGTTTACTAGATCCCACCTTCTATCTTATAGATCCCAGATACTAGCTCCCAACTTCTATCTTATAGATCCTGCTCACTAGATCCCACCTTCTATCTTATAGATCCTACTCACTAGATCCCGCCTTCTATCTTATAGATCCTGACCACTAGATCCCACCTCCTATCTTATAGATCCTGACCACTAGATCCCACCTTCTATCGTATAGATCCTGCTCACTAGATCCTGCCTTCTATCTTATAGATCCTGCTCACTAGATCCCACCTCCTATCTTATAGATCCTTACCACTAGATCCCACCTTCTATCCTATAGATCCTGCTCACTAGATCCTGCCTTCTATCTTATAGATCCCAAACACTAGATCCTACCATCGATCTTATAGATCCTGCTCACTAGATCCCACCTTCAATCTTATTGATCCTGCTCAATAGATCCCACCTTCAATCTTATTGATCCTGCTCAATAGATCCCACCTTCTGTCTTATAGATCTCGGGTACTAGATCCCACCTTCTGTCTTATAGATCCCGGATACTAGATCCCACCTTCTGTCTTATAGATCCCAAATACTAGATCCCACCTTCTGTCTTATAGATCCTGGATACTAGATCACTACTTGGAATTCTTACAGATTCTGACCCTGGTCCCACAAACTGTTATAGATTCTGCATGCTAGACTCCACCCACCATCTAATAGATCCTGGGCTCTAGACTCCACCTACTATCTTTTAGATCCTCGTTACTATTCCTGTCCCATTGTCTTACAGATCTTGGACACTAGATCACACCCACCCACTCTTGGGCACTAGCCCCTACCTGGGATCTTACCCTATGCTCCACTATGTTATACATCCAGATCACTTTCATTCACCGAAGATGGAGCTCATAGAATCCAAGCCCATTGTCTGCAGAGCCCGAGAGCCCCTTGCCCTGTTGTGCGTCCTACTAGTCACTGGCCCCAGTCTGTGTGCCCGCGTCTCCGCCAACATCCATCCAACCCATATGTTGTCTTCAGGTCTTAGCCCCTTTGACACTCCCACCTCTTACATGATCTGCCATGATAACCTGAATATACCACGGATCCGTCCGTATACCCACCCCATGCCCCCGAGTAAAGGTGGTCTCTATAAGAGCGTGGCAAGTGGTGGTGGACAATGTCCTTGATAAGGCTGAGGATGGTGGTGATGGAGGTTACTGAAGATGAGGGGATGGTGGTTGTAGATACTTCACGTGGTATCTGGACGTGTGTATGACGTATGCATGTACAGGGTGTGACTGTATGGATGGATTGATGATGATGATGATGATGATGATGATGATGATGATGGAATGGGTCTCTCCTTGCTTGGTGTCCTCAGGGTTCCCAAGCACTGAGCTGTCAGCTGTTGTCAGTAACGCCATCCTATCTGCATACCATGGAAACCTGCTGAGTGTGAGTCTGGGGTCTCCTCCGGCAGCGACCGACCACTCTCCCCCCACCTCTAATGACGCTCTGTTGTTCCATGAGAAGTGCGGTACTCTCATAAAGCTCAGCAACGGCAACAAGACGGCCGAGAGGCGGAGACCTCTCGATGAGTTCAACAATGGTGTTGTGATGACCAACCGGCCCCTGAAGGACTCAGAGATGTTTGAGGTGAGGAGGGGTCTGCTCAGTCTTGTCTGGGTGGACACTGCATCACCTAATGCCCTGCTTTTGCCCTAGTAGATCCGCATCGATAAGCTGGTAGATAAATGGTCCGGTTCCATTGAGATTGGAGTCACCACTCACAACCCCAACAGCCTGGAGTATCCGGCCACCATGACCAACCTGCGCTCAGGTAAGTGGTGGAGAGCGCCGCCTGTGGAGCCACGAGTTACCGTACATGTCTTGTCCACTAGTTCTGCCATTGCACTTCAGTCTGTGGCTCCTCCAATGATGATCACCTCTGGTCATCTCCTCTAGGAACCATCATGATGAGCGGCTGCGGGATTCTAACCAATGGGAAGGGGACTCGGAGGGAGTACTGCGAATTCAGCCTGGACGAGCTACAGGTCAGTGAGGGGTGACTGGAGGAGTTACAAGTTATCTCTGATGATTGGGAGGGTGGGGGGATTGTGTTATCTCTGGTGATTGGTGGGGGATAGGGTCATCTCTGGTGATTGGTGGGGGGATTGTGTTATCTCTAGTGATTGGTGAGGGGGATAGGGTCATCTCTGGTGATTGGTGGGGGGATTGTGTTATCTCTAGTGATTGGTGAGGGGGATAGGGTCATCTCTGGTGATTGGTGGGGGATAGGGTCATCTCTGGTGATTGGTGGGGGGGGATTGTGTTATCTCTGGTGATTGGTGAGGGGGATAGGGTCATCTCTGGTGATTGGGAGGGTGGGGGATAGGGTCATCTCTGGTGATTGGTGAGGGGGATAGGGTCATCTCTGGTGATTGGTGAGGGGGATAGGGTCATCTCTGGTGATTGGGAGGGTGGGGGATAGGGTCATCTCTGGTGATTGGTGAGGGGGATAGGGTCATCTCTGGTGATTGGTGAGGGGGATAGGGTCATCTCTGGTGATTGGTGAGGGGGATAGGGTCATCTCTGGTGATTGGTGAGGGGGATAGGGTCATCTCTGGTGATTGGTGAGGGGGATAGGGTCATCTCTGGTGATTGGTGGGGGGGATAGGGTCATCTCTGGTGATTGGTGGGGGGGATAGGGTCATCTCTGGTGATTGGTGAGGGGGATAGGGTCATCTCTGGTGATTGGTGAGGGGGATAGGGTCATCTCTGGTGATTGGTGGGGGGGATAGGGTCATCTCTGGTGATTGGTGAGGGGGATAGGGTCATCTCTGGTGATTGGTGGGGGATAGGGTCATCTCTGATTGGTGAGGGGGATAGGGTCATCTCTGATTGGTGAGGGGGATAGGGTCATCTCTGGTGATTGGTGGGGGGATAGGGTCATCTCTGGTGATTGGTGGGGGGGATAGGGTCATCTCTGGTGAGGGGGATAGGGTCATCTCTGGTGATTGGTGAGGGGGATAGGGTCATCTCTGGTGATTGGTGGGGGGATAGGGTCATCTCTGGTGATTGGTGAGGGGGATAGGGTCATCTCTGATTGGTGAGGGGGATAGGGTCATCTCTGGTGATTGGTGGGGGGGATAGGGTCATCTCTGGTGAGGGGGATAGGGTCATCTCTGGTGATTGGTGAGGGGGATAGGGTCATCTCTGGTGATTGGTGGGGGGATAGGGTCATCTCTGGTGATTGGTGAGGGAGATTGGTGGGGGGGGATAGGGTCATCTCTGATTGGTGAGGGGGATAGGGTCATCTCTGGTGATTGGTGGGGGGGATAGGGTCATCTCTGGTGATTGGTGGGGGGGATGGGTCATCTCTGGTGATTGGTGAGGGGGATGGGTCATCTCTGGTGATTGGTGAGGGGGATGGGTCATCTCTGGTGATTGGTGGGGAGGATAGGGTCATCTCTGATTGGTGAGGGGGATAGGGTCATCTCTGATTGGTGAGGGGGATAGGGTCATTTCTGGTGATTGGTGAGGGGGATAGGGTCATTTCTGGTGATTGGTGGGGGGGATGGGTCATTTCTGGTGATTGGTGGGGGGGATGGGTCATTTCTGGTGATTGGTGAGGGGGATAGGGTCATCTCTGGTGATTGGTGAGGGGGATAGGGTCATTTCTGGTGATTGGTGGGGGGGATGGGTCATCTCTGGTGATTGGTGAGGGGGATGGGTCATCTCTGGTGATTGGTGAGGGGGATAGGGTCATCTCTGGTGATTGGTGGGGAGGATAGGGTCATCTCTGGTGATTGGTGGGGAGGATAGGGTCATCTCTGGTGATTGGTGGGGGGGATAGGGTCATCTCTGGTGATTGGTGAGGGGGATAGGGTCATCTCTGGTGATTGGTGGGGGGGATAGGGTCATCTCTGGTGATTGGTGGGGGGGATGGGTCATTTCTGGTGATTGGTGGGGGGGATGGGTCATCTCTGGTGATTGGTGGGGGGGATGGGTCATCTCTGGTGATTGGTGGGGGGGATGGGTCATCTCTGGTGATTGGTGAGGGGGATGGGTCACCTCTGGTGATTGGTGAGGGGGATAGGGTCATCTCTGATTGGTGAGGGGGATAGGGTCATCTCTGGTGATTGGTGGGGAGGATAGGGTCATCTCTGGTGATTGGTGGGGGGGATAGGGTCATCTCTGGTGATTGGTGAGGGGGATAGGGTCATCTCTGGTGATTGGTGAGGGAGATTGGTGGGGGGGGGATAGGGTCATCTCTGATTGGTGAGGAGGATAGGGTCATCTCTGGTGATTGGTGGGGAGGATAGGGTCATCTCTGGTGATTGGTGGGGGGATAGGGTCATCTCTGGTGATTGGTGAGGGGGATAGGGTCATCTCTGGTGATTGGGAGGGGGATAGGGTCATCTCTGATTGGTGAGGGGGATAGGGTCATCTCTGGTGATTGGTGAGGGGGGATAGGGTCATCTCTGGTGATTGGTGAGGGGGATAGGGTCATCTCTGGTGATTGGTGGGGGATAGGGTCATCTCTGGTGATTGGTGAGGGAGATTGGTGGGGGGGGATAGGGTCATCTCTGGTGATTGGTGAGGGGGATAGGGTCATCTCTGGTGATTGGTGAGGGGGATAGGGTCATCTCTGGTGATTGGTGAGGGGGATAGGGTCATCTCTGGTGATTGGTGAGGGGGATAGGGTCATCTCTGGTGATTGGTGAGGGGGATAGGGTCATCTCTGGTGATTGGTGAGGGGGATAGGGTCATCTCTGGTGATTGGTGGGGGGGATGGGTCATCTCTGGTGATTGGTGAGGGGGATGGGTCATCTCTGGTGGTTGGTGGGGGGGATAGGTTGTAAAGTGTCTATTCGGGGGTTGCTTTATTTTGGTTTACCATATATACTCGAGTATAAGCCGACCTGAATATAAGCCCACGCCCCTAATTTTTCCACAAAAAACTGGGAACACTTATTGACTCGAGTATAAGCCGAGGGGGGGGGGGGGATGCAGCGGCTACTGGGAAATTTCAAAAATTAAAATGGTGGGAGTTTTTGGGTGCAGTAGTTGCTGGGGAGGGGAGGGGGTGTTTTGGTGTCTGTCGGCCCCTTCCCTGAGCTTGAGGACTGTTTTTTCTTCCCCCACTTGGAATTCAGCCTGGCTGACTATAGGGGATCTGCGGAGCTCCTATTAACCCCTTCCTGACGGCACAGGAGCAGATCCCCTATATACAGTAGACACAGGGAGACCTCATGTGTTTGTGTCTCAGTCATCTTCTACTTTTGTATGTATTCTAGGGAAAGGAGGGATTTGAAACTTTAATTTTTTTATTTTTTTTTTAAAGCTTCTTTATTTTTTACCACTATTTTATGGGAGCTGCTATACATTCATATTGCGGCTGGTCATAGGTCAAAATTTTTTTTATTTTTTTTTTTGCTGACTCAAGTATAAGCCGAGGGGGGCTTTCATCACAAAAACTGTGCTGAAAAATTTGGCTTATACTCGAGTATATACAGTAGGTATCTTCATAATTAATGTCCCTCATTAGTCCCCTCATGTGTCTCACATATTAGTAACCCTTATATGGGGCACACAGGGGTTAATAGGAGGGACATGATGGGGTTACCTGTTATTAATGTGAGGCCCATGGAGTTACTAAATGAATAACCCCAAATGCCTGACATTACTAGGCAGAGTAACTAGAGGAAGGTCCCGGTGTGTTACTGTCACGTTACTGCAGCCTCCTCCTCCATACCACAGACATTACTAGGACTAGTGACTCCGGCAGGTCCCTGCGTGTTACTGTAGCCTCCTCCTCCATACCATAGACATTACTAGGACTAGTGACTCCGGCAGGTACCTGTGTGTTACTGTCACATTACTGCAGCCTCCTCCTCCATACCATAGACATTACTAGGACTAGTGACCCCGGCAGGTACCTGTGTGTTACTGTCACGTTACTGCAGCCTCCTCCTCCATACCATAGACATTACTAGGACTAGTGACTCCGGCAGGTACCTGTGTGTTACTGTCACGTTACTGCAGCCTCCTCCTCCATACCACAGACATTACTAGGACTAGTGACTCCGGCAGGTACCTGTGTGTTACTGTCACGTTACTTCAGCCTCCTCCTCCATACAGCAGACATTACTAGGACTAGTGACCCCGGCAGGTACCTGTGTGTTACTGTCACGTTACTTCAGCCTCCTCCTCCATACAGCAGACATTACTAGGACTAGTGACCCCGGCAGGTACCTGTGTGTTACTGTCACGTTACTGCAGCCTCCTCCTCCATACCACAGACATTACTAGGACTAGTGACCCCGGCAGGTACCTGTGTGTTACTGTCACGTTACTGCAGCCTCCTCCTCCATACAGCAGACATTACTAGGACTAGTGACCCCGGCAGGTACCTGTGTGTTACTGTCACGTTACTGCAGCCTCCTCTCCTCCATACCACAGACATTACTAGGACTAGTGACCCCGGCAGGTACCTGTGTGTTACTGTCACGTTACTGCAGCCTCCTCCTCCATACCACAGACATTACTAGGACTAGTGACCCCGGCAGGTACCTGTGTGTTACTGTCACGTTACTGCAGCCTCCTCCTCCATACCACAGACATTACTAGGACTAGTGACCCCGGCAGGTACCTGTGTGTTACTGTCACGTTACTGCAGCCTCCTCCTCCATACAGCAGACATTACTAGGACTAGTGACCCCGGCAGGTACCTGTGTGTTACTGTCACGTTACTGCAGCCTCCTCTCCTCCATACCACAGACATTACTAGGACTAGTGACCCCGGCAGGTACCTGTGTGTTACTGTCACGTTACTGCAGCCTCCTCCTCCATACCACAGACATTACTAGGACTAGTGACCCCGGCAGGTACCTGTGTGTTACTGTCACGTTACTGCAGCCTCCTCCTCCATACAGCAGACATTACTAGGACTAGTGACCCCGGCAGGTCCCTGTGTGTTACTGTCACCTTACTGCAGCCTCCTCCTCCATACCACAGACATTACTAGGACTAGTGACCCCGGCAGGTCCCTGTGTGTTACTGTCACGTTACTGCAGCCTCCTCCTCCATACAGCAGACATTACTAGGACTAGTGACCCCGGCAGGTACCTGTGTGTTACTGTCACGTTACTGCAGCCTCCTCTCCTCCATACCACAGACATTACTAGGACTAGTGACCCCGGCAGGTACCTGTGTGTTACTGTCACGTTACTGCAGCCTCCTCCTCCATACAGCAGACATTACTAGGACTAGTGACCCCGGCAGGGACCTGTGTGTTACTGTCACATTACTGCAGCCTCCTCCTCCATACAGCAGACATTACTAGGACTAGTGACTCCGGCAGGTACCTGTGTGTTACTGTCACGTTACTGCAGCCTCCTCCTCCATACAGCAGACATTACTAGGACTAGTGACTCCGGCAGGTACCTGTGTGTTACTGTCACGTTACTGCAGCCTCCTCCTCCATACAGCAGACATTACTAGGACTAGTGACCCCGGCAGGTCCCTGTGTGTTACTGTCACATTACTGCAGCCTCCTCCTCCATACCACAGACATTACTAGGACTAGTGACCCCGGCAGGGACCTGTGTGTTACTGTCACATTACTGCAGCCTCCTCCTCCATACCACAGACATTACTAGCACTAGTGACTCCGGCAGGTACCTGTGTGTTACTGTCATATTACTGCAGCCTCCTACTCCATACAGCAGACATTACTAGGACTAGTGACTCCGGCAGGTACCTGTGTGTTACTGTCACATTACTGCAGCCTCCTCCTCCATACCACAGACATTACTAGGACTAGTGACTCCGGCAGGTACCTGTGTGTTACTGTCACGTTACTGCAGCCTCCTCCTCCATACCACAGACATTACTAGGACTAGTGACCCCGGCAGGTCCCTGTGTGTTACTGTCACGTTACTGCAGCCTCCTCCTCCATACAGCAGACATTACTAGGACTAGTGACCCCGGCAGGTACCTGTGTGTTACTGTCACGTTACTGCAGCCTCCTCCTCCATACCATAGACATTACTAGACCTAGTGACCCCGGCAGGTACCTGTGTGTTACTGTCACGTTACTGCAGCCTCCTCCTCCATACCACAGACATTACTAGGACTAGTGACCCCGGCAGGTACCTGTGTGTTACTGTCACGTTACTGCAGCCTCCTCCTCCATACCATAGACATTACTAGGACTAGTGACCCCGGCAGGTACCTGTGTGTTACTGTCACCTTACTGCAGCCTCCTCCTCCATACCACAGACATTACTAGGACTAGTGACCCCGGCAGATACCTGTGTGTAACGTTACTGCAGCCTCCTCTCCTCCATACCACAGACATTACTAGGACTAGTGACCCCGGCAGGGACCTGTGTGTTACTGTCACATTACTGCAGCCTCCTCCTCCATACCACAGACATTACTAGGACTAGTGACCCCGGCAGGTCCCTGCGTGTTACTGTCACATTACTGCAGCCTCCTCCTCCATACCACAGACATTACTAGGACTAGTGACCCCGGCAGGTACCTGTGTGTTACTGTCACATTACTGCAGCCTCCTCCTCCATACCACAGACATTACTAGGACTAGTGACCCTGGCAGGGACCTGTGTGTTACTGTCATATTACTGCAGCCTCCTCCTCCATACAGCAGACATTACTAGGACTAGTGACCCCGGCAGGTACCTGTGTGTTACTGTCACCGTACTGCAGCCTCCTCCTCCATACCACAGACATTACTAGGACTAGTGACCCCGGCAGGTCCCTGTGTGTTACTGTCACATTACTGCAGCCTCCTCCTCCATACCACAGACATTACTAGGACTAGTGACTCCGGCAGGTCCCTGTGTGTTACTGTCACGTTACTGCAGCCTCCTCCTCCATACAGCAGACATTACTAGGACTAGTGACCCCGGCAGGTCCCTGTTTGTTACTGTCACATTACTGCAGCCTCCTCCTCCATACCACAGACATTACTAGGACTAGTGACCCCGGCAGGTACCTGTGTGTTACTGTCACCGTACTGCAGCCTCCTCCTCCATACCACAGACATTACTAGGACTAGTGACCCCGGCAGGTCCCTGTGTGTTACTGTCACATTACTGCAGCCTCCTCCTCCATACCACAGACATTACTAGGACTAGTGACTCCGGCAGGTCCCTGTGTGTTACTGTCACGTTACTGCAGCCTCCTCCTCCATACAGCAGACATTACTAGGACTAGTGACCCCGGCAGGTACCTGTGTGTTACTGTCACGTTACTGCAGCCTCCTCCTCCATACCACAGACATTACTAGGACTAGTGACCCCGGCAGGTACCTGTGTGTTACTGTCACATTACTGCAGCCTCCTCCTCCATACCACAGACATTACTAGGACTAGTGACCCCGGCAGGTACTTGTGTGTTACTGTCACATTACTGCAGCCTCCTCCTCCATACCACAGACATTACTAGGACTAGTGACCCTGGCAGGTACCTGTGTGTTACTGTCATATTACTGCAGCCTCCTCCTCCATACAGCAGACATTACTAGGACTAGTGACCCCGGCAGGTCCCTGCGTGTTACTGTCACATTACTGCAGCCTCCTCCTCCATACCACAGACATTACTAGGACTAGTGACCCCGGCAGGTACCTGTGTGTTACTGTCACATTACTGCAGCCTCCTCCTCCATACCACAGACATTACTAGGACTAGTGACCCCGGCAGGTCCCTGTGTGTTACTGTCACATTACTGCAGCCTCCTCCTCCATACCACAGACATTACTAGGACTAGTGACCCCGGCAGGGACCTGTGTGTTACTGTCACATTACTGCAGCCTCCTCCTCCATACCACAGACATTACTAGCACTAGTGACTCCGGCAGGTACCTGTGTGTTACTGTCATATTACTGCAGCCTCCTACTCCATACAGCAGACATTACTAGGACTAGTGACTCCGGCAGGTACCTATGTGTTACTGTCACATTACTGCAGCCTCCTCCTCCATACCACAGACATTACTAGGACTAGTGACTCCGGCAGGTACCTGTGTGTTACTGTCACGTTACTGCAGCCTCCTCCTCCATACCACAGACATTACTAGGACTAGTGACCCCGGCAGGTACCTGTGTGTTACTGTCACGTTACTGCAGCCTCCTCCTCCATACAGCAGACATTACTAGGACTAGTGACCCCGGCAGGTACCTGTGTGTTACTGTCACGTTACTGCAGCCTCCTCCTCCATACCACAGACATTACTAGGACTAGTGACCCCGGCAGGTACCTGTGTGTTACTGTCACCGTACTGCAGCCTCCTCCTCCATACCACAGACATTACTAGGACTAGTGACCCCGGCAGGTACTTGTGTGTTACTGTCACATTACTGCAGCCTCCTCCTCCATACCACAGACATTACTAGGACTAGTGACCCTGGCAGGTACCTGTGTGTTACTGTCATATTACTGCAGCCTCCTCCTCCATACAGCAGACATTACTAGGACTAGTGACCCCGGCAGGTCCCTGCGTGTTACTGTCACATTACTGCAGCCTCCTCCTCCATACCACAGACATTACTAGGACTAGTGACCCCGGCAGGTACCTGTGTGTTACTGTCACATTACTGCAGCCTCCTCCTCCATACCACAGACATTACTAGGACTAGTGACCCCGGCAGGTACCTGTGTGTTACTGTCACGTTACTGCAGCCTCCTCCTCCATACCATAGACATTACTAGGACTAGTGACCCCGGCAGGTACCTGTGTGTTACTGTCACGTTACTGCAGCCTCCTCCTCCATACCACAGACATTACTAGGACTAGTGACTCCGGCAGGTACCTATGTGTTACTGTCACGTTACTGCAGCCTCCTCCTCCATACCACAGACATTACTAGGACTAGTGACCCCGGCAGGTACCTGTGTGTTACTGTCACGTTACTGCAGCCTCCTCCTCCATACCATAGACATTACTAGGACTAGTGACCCCGGCAGGTACCTTTGTGTTACTGTCACCTTACTGCAGCCTCCTCCTCCATACCACAGACATTACTAGGACTAGTGACCCCGGCAGGTACCTGTGTGTTACTGTCACATTACTGCAGCCTCCTCCTCCATACCATAGACATTACTAGGACTAGTGACCCCGGCAGGTACCTGTGTGTAACGTTACTGCAGCCTCCTCTCCTCCATACCACAGACATTACTAGGACTAGTGACCCCGGCAGGGACCTGTGTGTTACTGTCACATTACTGCAGCCTCCTCCTCCATACCACAGACATTACTAGGACTAGTGACCCCGGCAGGTACCTGTGTGTTACTGTCACATTACTGCAGCCTCCTCCTCCATACCACAGACATTACTAGGACTAGTGACCCTGGCAGGGACCTGTGTGTTACTGTCATATTACTGCAGCCTCCTCCTCCATACAGCAGACATTACTAGGACTAGTGACCCCGGCAGGTCCCTGTGTGTTACTGTCACATTACTGCAGCCTCCTCCTCCATACCACAGACATTACTAGGACTAGTGACCCCGGCAGGTACCTGTGTGTTACTGTCACCGTACTGCAGCCTCCTCCTCCATACCACAGACATTACTAGGACTAGTGACCCCGGCAGGTCCCTGTGTGTTACTGTCACATTACTGCAGCCTCCTCCTCCATACCACAGACATTACTAGGACTAGTGACCCTGGCAGGTCCCTGTGTGTTACTGTCACGTTACTGCAGCCTCCTCTCCTCCATACCACAGACATTACTAGGACTAGTGACCCCGGCAGGTCCCTGTGTGTTACTGTCACATTACTGCAGCCTCCTCCTCCATACCACAGACATTACTAGGACTAGTGACCCCGGCAGGTCCCTGTGTGTTACTGTCACGTTACTGCAGCCTCCTCCTCCATACCACAGACATTACTAGGACTAGTGACCCCGGCAGGTCCCTGTGTGTTACTGTCACGTTACTGCAGCCTCCTCCTCCATACAGCAGACATTACTAGGACTAGTGACCCCGGCAGGTACCTGTGTGTTACTGTCACATTACTGCAGCCTCCTCCTCCATACAGCAGACATTACTAGGACTAGTGACTCCAGCAGGTCCCTGTGTGTTACTGTCACATTACTGCAGCCTCCTCCTCCATACAGCAGACATTACTAGGACTAGTGACCCCGGCAGGGACCTGTGTGTTACTGTCACGTTACTTTTGATGACCTCACAGTCACGTGACCTCATGACAAGCCAATCACAGAGCAGTAGCACTAAAGGACGTCCCCCTTCCAGGTCCTTCCAGTTTTCCGTGCTCCGTGGACCCTGACTCATGTATACGCCGAGGAGAGCATGAAATATGTGCTGAAAACGTTGGCTTATACTCGAGTATATACGGTATCTCTTGTTCTTGTATCTAGGAAGGAGATCATATTGGGCTGACCAGGAAATCTAATGGCGCCCTCCACTTCTACATCAATGGCATGGACCAAGGTGAGATACTGATGTCACTAGATCTTTCATGTGATGTCTGGTGCTGCCCTGTACAATGCTATATAGTGATTCTCGGTGCTGTCCTGTCCGGCGCCTTATGGTGATGTTGGCTCTGTCCTGTCCGGTGATGTTGGCGCTGTCCTGTCCGGTGATGTTGGTGCTGTCCTGTCCGGTGATGTTGGCGCTGTCCTGTCCGGTGATGTTGGCGCTGTCCTGTCCGGTGATGTTGGCGCTGTCCTGTCCGGTGATGTTGGCGCTGTCCTGTCCGGTGATGTTGGTGCTGTCCTGTCTGGTGATGTTGGCGCTGTCCTGTCTGGTGATGTTGGCGCTGTCCTGTCTGGTGATGTTGGCGCTGTCCTGTCTGGTGATGTTGGCGCTGTCCTGTCCGGTGATGTTGGCGCTGTCTGGTGATGTTGGCGCTGTCCTGTCTGGTGATGTTGGCGCTGTCCTGTCCGGTGATGTTGGCGCTGTCCTGTCCGGTGATGTTGGCGCTGTCCTGTCTGGGGATGTTGGCGCTGTCCTGTCTGGGGATGTTGGCGCTGTCCTGTCTGGTGATGTTGGCGCTGTCTGGTGATGTTGGCGCTGTCCTGTCCGGTGATGTTGGTGCTGTCCTGTCTGGTGATGTTGGCGCTGTCCTGTCTGGGGATGTTGGCGCTGTCCTGTCTGGTGATGTTGGCGCTGTCCTGTCTGGTGATGTTGGCGCTGTCCTGTCTGGTGATGTTGGCGCTGTCCTGTCCGGTGATGTTGGCGCTGTCCTGTCTGGGGATGTTGGCGCTGTCCTGTCTGGGGATGTTGGCGCTGTCCTGTCTGGTGATGCTGGCGCTGTCCTGTCCGGTGATGTTGGCGCTGTCCTGTCTGGTGATGTTGGCGCTGTCTGGTGATGTTGGCGCTGTCTGGTGATGTTGGCGCTGTCTGGTGATGTTGGCGCTGTCTGGTGATGTTGGCGCTGTCTGGTGATGTTGGCGCTGTCTGGTGATGTTGGCGCTGTCTGGTGATGTTGGCGCTGTCCTGTCTGGTGATGTTGAAGCTGTCCTGTCTGGTGATGTTGGCGCTGTGCTGTCCGGTGATGTTGGCGCTGTCCTGTCCGGTGATGTTGGCGCTGTCCTGTCCGGTGATGTTGGCGCTGTCCTGTCCGGTGATGTTGGCGCTGTCCTGTCCGGTGATGTTGGCGCTGTCCTGTCCGGTGATGTTGGCGCTGTCCTGTCTGGTGATGTTGGCGCTGTCCTGTCTGGGGATGTTGACGCTGTCCTGTCTGGTGATGTTGGCGCTGTCTGGTGATGTTGACGCTGTCCTGTCTGGTGATGTTGGCGCTGTCTGGTGATGTTGGCGCTGTCCTGTCTGGTGATGTTGGCGCTGTCCTGTCCGGTGATGTTGACGCTGTCCTGTCTGGGGATGTTGGCGCTGTCCTGTCCGGTGATGTTGGCGCTGTCCTGTCCGGTGATGTTGGCGCTGTCCTGTCCGGTGATGTTGGCGTTGTCCTGTCTGGTGATGTTGGCGTTGTCCTGTCTGGGGATGTTGGCGCTGTCCTGTCTGGGGATGTTGGCGCTGTCCTGTCTGGTGATGTTGGCGCTGTCTTGTCTGGGGATGTTGTGTGATGTTGGCGCTGTCCTGTCCGGTGATGTTGGCGCTGTCCTGTCTGGTGATGTTGGCGCTGTCCTGTCTGGGGATGTTGTGTGATGTTGGCGCTGTCCTGTCTGGTGATGTTGGTGCTGTCCTGTCTGGTGATGTTGGCGCTGTCCTGTCCGGTGATGTTGGCGCTGTCCTGTCCGGTGATGTTGGCGCTGTCCTGTCCGGTGATGTTGGCGCTGTGCTGTCCGGTGATGTTTGCGCTGTCCTGTCCGGTGATGTTGGCGCTGTCCTGTCCGGTGATGTTGGCGCTGTCCTGTCTGGTGATGTTGGCGCTGTCCTGTCTGGTGATGTTGGCGCTGTCCTGTCTGGTGATGTTGGCGCTGTCCTGTCTGGTGATGTTGGCGCTGTCCTGTCTGGGGATGTTGGCGCTGTCCTGTCTGGTGATGTTGGCGCTGTCCGGTGATGTTGGCGCTGTCCTGTCTGGTGATGTTGGCGCTGTCCTGTCCGGTGATGTTGGCGCTGTCCTGTCCGGTGATGTTGGCGCTGTCCTGTCCGGTGATGTTGGCGCTGTCCTGTCCGGTGATGTTGGCGCTGTCCTGTCTGGTGATGTTGGCGCTGTCCTGTCCGGTGATGTTGGCGCTGTCCTGTCTGGTGATGTTGGCGCTGTCCTGTCTGGTGATGTTGGCGCTGTCCTGTCTGGGGATGTTGGCGCTGTCCTGTCTGGGGATGTTGGCGCTGTCCTGTCCGGTGATGTTGGCGCTGTCCTGTCCGGTGATGTTGGCGCTGTCCTGTCCGGTGATGTTGGCGCTGTCCTGTCCGGTGATGTTGGCGCTGTCCTGTCCGGTGATGTTGGCGCTGTCCTGTCCGGTGATGTTGGCGCTGTCCTGTCTGGTGATGTTGGCGCTGTCTGGTGATGTTGGCGCTGTCCTGTCTGGTGATGTTGGCGCTGTCCTGTCTGGTGATGTTGGCGCTGTCCTGTCTGGTGATGTTGGCGCTGTCCTGTCTGGTGATGTTGGCGCTGTCCTGTCTGGTGATGTTGGCGCTGTCCTGTCCGGTGATGTTGGCGCTGTCCTGTCTGGGGATGTTGGCGCTGTCCTGTCTGGGGATGTTGGCGCTGTCCTGTCTGGGGATGTTGGCGCTGTCTGGTGATGTTGGCGCTGTCCTGTCTGGTGATGTTGGCGCTGTCCTGTCTGGTGATGTTGGCGCTGTCCTGTCTGGGGATGTTGGCGCTGTCCTGTCTGGTGATGTTGGCGCTGTCCTGTCTGGGGATGTTGGCGCTGTCCTGTCTGGTGATGTTGGCGCTGTCCTGTCTGGTGATGTTGGCGCTGTCCTGTCTGGGGATGTTGGCGCTGTCCTGTCTGGGGATGTTGTGTGATGTTGGCGCTGTCCTGTCCGGTGATGTTGGCGCTGTCCTGTCTGGTGATGTTGGCGCTGTCTGGTGATGTTGGCGCTGTCCTGTCTGGTGATGTTGGCGCTGTCCTGTCTGGTGATGTTGGCGCTGTCCTGTCTGGGGATGTTGGCGCTGTCCTGTCTGGTGATGTTGGCGCTGTCCTGTCTGGTGATGTTGGCGCTGTCCTGTCCGGTGATGTTGGCGCTGTCCTGTCTGGTGATGTTGGCGCTGTCCTGTCTGGGGATGTTGTGTGATGTTGACGCTGTCCTGTCTGGTGATGTTGGCGCTGTCCTGTCTGGTGATGTTGGCGCTGTCCTGTCTGGTGATGTTGGCGCTGTCCTGTCTGGTGATGTTGGCGCTGTCCTGTCTGGTGATGTTGGCGCTGTCCTGTCTGGTGATGTTGGCGCTGTCCTGTCTGATGTTGGCGCTGTCCTGTCTGGTGATGTTGGCGCTGTCCTGTCTGGTGATGTTGGCGCTGTCCTGTCTGGTGATGTTGGCGCTGTCCTGTCTGGTGATGTTGGCGCTGTCCTGTCCGGTGATGTTGGCGCTGTCCTGTCCGGTGATGTTGGCGCTGTCCTGTCCGGTGATGTTGGCGCTGTCCTGTCCGGTGATGTTGGCGCTGTCCTGTCCGGTGATGTTGGCGCTGTCCTGTCCGGTGATGTTGGCGCTGTCCTGTCCGGTGATGTTGGCGCTGTCCTGTCCGGTGATGTTGGCGCTGTCCTGTCTGGTGATGTTGGCGCTGTCCTGTCTGGTGATGTTGGCGCTGTCCTGTCTGGTGATGTTGGCGCTGTCCTGTCTGGTGATGTTGGCGCTGTCCTGTCTGGTGATGTTGGCGCTGTCCTGTCTGGTGATGTTGGCGCTGTCCTGTCTGGTGATGTTGGCGCTGTCCTGTCCGGTGATGTTGGCGCTGTCCTGTCCGGTGATGTTGGCGTTGTCCTGTCTGGTGATGTTGGCGTTGTCCTGTCTGGGGATGTTGGCGCTGTCCTGTCTGGGGATGTTGGCGCTGTCCTGTCTGGTGATGTTGGCGCTGTCTTGTCTGGGGATGTTGTGTGATGTTGGCGCTGTCCTGTCCGGTGATGTTGGCGCTGTCCTGTCTGGTGATGTTGGCGCTGTCCTGTCTGGGGATGTTGTGTGATGTTGGCGCTGTCCTGTCTGGTGATGTTGGTGCTGTCCTGTCTGGTGATGTTGGCGCTGTCCTGTCCGGTGATGTTGGCGCTGTCCTGTCCGGTGATGTTGGCGCTGTCCTGTCCGGTGATGTTGGCGCTGTGCTGTCCGGTGATGTTTGCGCTGTCCTGTCCGGTGATGTTGGCGCTGTCCTGTCCGGTGATGTTGGCGCTGTCCTGTCTGGTGATGTTGGCGCTGTCCTGTCTGGTGATGTTGGCGCTGTCCTGTCTGGTGATGTTGGCGCTGTCCTGTCTGGTGATGTTGGCGCTGTCCTGTCTGGTGATGTTGGCGCTGTCCTGTCTGGGGATGTTGGCGCTGTCCTGTCTGGTGATGTTGGCGCTGTCCTGTCCGGTGATGTTGGCGCTGTCCTGTCTGGTGATGTTGGCGCTGTCCTGTCCGGTGATGTTGGCGCTGTCCTGTCCGGTGATGTTGGCGCTGTCCTGTCCGGTGATGTTGGCGCTGTCCTGTCCGGTGATGTTGGCGCTGTCCTGTCTGGTGATGTTGGCGCTGTCCTGTCCGGTGATGTTGGCGCTGTCCTGTCTGGTGATGTTGGCGCTGTCCTGTCTGGTGATGTTGGCGCTGTCCTGTCTGGGGATGTTGGCGCTGTCCTGTCTGGGGATGTTGGCGCTGTCCTGTCCGGTGATGTTGGCGCTGTCCTGTCCGGTGATGTTGGCGCTGTCCTGTCCGGTGATGTTGGCGCTGTCCTGTCCGGTGATGTTGGCGCTGTCCTGTCCGGTGATGTTGGCGCTGTCCTGTCCGGTGATGTTGGCGCTGTCCTGTCTGGTGATGTTGGCGCTGTCTGGTGATGTTGGCGCTGTCTGGTGATGTTGGCGCTGTCCTGTCTGGTGATGTTGGCGCTGTCCTGTCTGGTGATGTTGGCGCTGTCCTGTCTGGTGATGTTGGCGCTGTCCTGTCTGGTGATGTTGGCGCTGTCCTGTCCGGTGATGTTGGCGCTGTCCTGTCTGGGGATGTTGGCGCTGTCCTGTCTGGGGATGTTGGCGCTGTCCTGTCTGGGGATGTTGGCGCTGTCTGGTGATGTTGGCGCTGTCCTGTCTGGTGATGTTGGCGCTGTCCTGTCTGGTGATGTTGGCGCTGTCCTGTCTGGGGATGTTGGCGCTGTCCTGTCTGGTGATGTTGGCGCTGTCCTGTCTGGGGATGTTGGCGCTGTCCTGTCTGGTGATGTTGGCGCTGTCCTGTCTGGTGATGTTGGCGCTGTCCTGTCTGGGGATGTTGGCGCTGTCCTGTCTGGGGATGTTGTGTGATGTTGGCGCTGTCCTGTCCGGTGATGTTGGCGCTGTCCTGTCTGGTGATGTTGGCGCTGTCTGGTGATGTTGGCGCTGTCCTGTCTGGTGATGTTGGCGCTGTCCTGTCTGGTGATGTTGGCGCTGTCCTGTCTGGGGATGTTGGCGCTGTCCTGTCTGGTGATGTTGGCGCTGTCCTGTCTGGTGATGTTGGCGCTGTCCTGTCTGGTGATGTTGGCGCTGTCCTGTCCGGTGATGTTGGCGCTGTCCTGTCTGGTGATGTTGGCGCTGTCCTGTCTGGGGATGTTGTGTGATGTTGACGCTGTCCTGTCTGGTGATGTTGGCGCTGTCCTGTCTGGTGATGTTGGCGCTGTCCTGTCTGGTGATGTTGGCGCTGTCCTGTCCGGTGATGTTGGCGCTGTCCTGTCTGGTGATGTTGGCGCTGTCCTGTCTGGTGATGTTGGCGCTGTCCTGTCTGGTGATGTTGGCGCTGTCCTGTCTGGTGATGTTGGCGCTGTCCTGTCTGGTGATGTTGGCGCTGTCCTGTCTGGTGATGTTGGCGCTGTCCTGTCTGGTGATGTTGGCGCTGTCCTGTCCGGTGATGTTGGCGCTGTCCTGTCCGGTGATGTTGGCGCTGTCCTGTCCGGTGATGTTGGCGCTGTCCTGTCCGGTGATGTTGGCGCTGTCCTGTCCGGTGATGTTGGCGCTGTCCTGTCTGGTGATGTTGGCGCTGTCCTGTCTGGTGATGTTGGCGCTGTCCTGTCTGGTGATGTTGGCGCTGTCCTGTCTGGTGATGTTGGCGCTGTCCTGTCTGGTGATGTTGGCGCTGTCCTGTCTGGTGATGTTGGCGCTGTCCTGTCTGGTGATGTTGGCGCTGTCCTGTCTGGTGATGTTGGCGCTGTCCTGTCCGGTGATGTTGGCGCTGTCCTGTCCGGTGATGTTGGCGCTGTCCTGTCCGGTGATGTTGGCGCTGTCCTGTCCGGTGATGTTGGCGCTGTCCTGTCCGGTGATGTTGGCGCTGTCCTGTCCGGTGATGTTGGCGCTGTCCTGTCTGGTGATGTTGGCGCTGTCTTGTCCGGTGATGTTGGCGCTGTCCTGTCCGGTGATGTTGGCGCTATGTTGCGCCCGTCTATTCCAGTAGACCACTGTGCGACCACAGACTCCTTTCCTGTGTGTCATGTGTCTAGGGGTTGTAAGGAGTTTTTTCGGTTCTGTGCTTCTCCTGCAGGCGTCGCCTCGTGTCAGACCCCCCCGGTGGTTTATGGAGTTGTGGACCTGTATGGAATGGCGGTGAAAGTGACGATAGTTCATAACCACAACCACGCTGACCGACTGCGGAGAAATAATGCGATTTTAAGGGCCAGATCCCCGGATGCCGGACGCCAGAATTCACAAACCCCCGACCCCGGGCAGCTTCTTTTTCATACAAACTGTGGTCAGAAGGCTTCAATCATCAATGGCGGACGCACTGCTCTCCGTCCACAGTATGTACATGCGCACGTTTTCGTACTGGCCCCTCCCATCACAGCAGTATTTCCATGGTGACATTGTTTTCCTTATCCCTCCAGTGCCACCGATGATTTCAACCATGGCGTGGTTCTCAGCAACCGGCCCCTTCATAATAACGAGGTTTTCCAGGTGCGGATAGACAAAATGGTGGATAAGTGGGCGGGGTCTATTGAGATTGGTGTCACCACCCATAATCCAGCTTATTTACAGCTGCCGTCCACCATGACCAATCTGCGCTCAGGTAAGTTGTGTGGCAGGACGTGGGCCAAGCAGGGGGCGCTCTTGTGCTGCTCTGACTTCTCTGCATCTCCTGCAGGAACCTGGATGATGACCGGCAATGGAGTCATGCACAACGGCACCACCATCCTGGACGAGTACGGGCATAACCTGGACCGGCTGAAGGTGCGCTGCGTGTGGCGGTGCCGGGGCTGTGCGGTGCAGGACCGGTGCTCATGGCCTCTTCTCCTTCCTTCAGGCAGGTGACACTGTGGGGGTGGTGCGCAGAGAAGATGGCACCCTCAACTTCTTTGTGAATGGCGTGGCTCAGGGTGTGGCCGCCTGGAATGTGCCGCCCAACGTTTTTGCTGTGGTGGATTTGTACGGTCAGGCTGCCCAGGCCACCATAGTTGATGAGGCTGGTAAGTGCCCCCTAAGGTGGTCTCCACCAGTGACTGGGGATGGTAGAAGGACTCCGCCTGTATTAACATCTCTCTTCTCCAAGACTCTGTTCCTCTGCCTGGAGAAGACGACGAGGCCCTGGCCCTGACACCCGGGACGCCGTGCACTCAGTTGTCGCTGTCAGACCTTCGCTTCCATCACCTACACGGCAGTAACGCGCTCATCACCAATGGTGGCCGCACCGCCCTGAGAAATAACTCGCGCAGTGAATTCAATGACGCCATCGTTATGTCTAACCGGTGAGTGGCTTTCTCCTCGGCGGCCATATTGCCCTGCCTTTTGTTTCCTACCATTCTCTTCCTCTGCCGCCAGGCCTCTGAGGGACGGCGAGCTGTTTGAGATTGTTATCCAGAAGATGGTGGATCGCTGGTCAGGCTCCATAGAAGCAGGTGAGGGCCCAAGTATGGCGGTCACTACTAGCTGCCCCCCCAATCCTCCCCATTTTGCGATCACTTATATATCTGCTTCTCAGGGGTCACAGCCATCCGTCCAGAGGACCTGGAGTTTCCCAACACGATGACTGACATTGACTATGACACATGGATGCTGAGGTAAGTCCTGTGGGTGCCCTTCAGGGGGGCAGGAGGTAAATATATTGCCCACCATGTCGTCTCTGGTTGGGAGGTGACACCTCTGCTCTTCTATATTCTCAGCGGCACAGCCATCATGCAGGACGGCAACACCTTAAGGAACAACTATGGCTGTGATCTGGATTCTCTGGGCGCAGGGTCAAGGATCGGCATGATGAAGACGGCCCGGGGGGACTTGCACTACTACATTAATGGGGAAGACCAAGGGGTGGCCTGTACCGGACTGCCGGCAGGGAGAGGTGAGCTCTGTAGGATGGGAAGATTGGGAGGTCTGGACAGGACTGCCGGGTGTTGGCGTCGCTGTGTGTGTGGAGGGGGGGGATATGCGGTGCGTTCTGTACATGACTGCCAATGTGGGCGGGGGGATGGGGGATATGCGGTGCGTTCTGTACATGACTGCCAATGTGGGCTGGGGGATGGGGGATATGCGGTGCGTTCTGTACAGGACTGCTGATGGGGGATGGGGGATATGCGGTGCGTTCTGTACATGACTGGCAATGTGGGCGGGGGGATGGGGGATATGCGGTGCGTTCTGTACAGGACTGCTGATGTGGGCGGGGGGATGGGGGATATGCGGTGCGTTCTGTACAGGACTGCCAATGTGGGCGGGGGGATGGGGGATATGCGGTGTGTTCTGTACAGGACTGCTGATGTGGGCGGGGAGATATGCGGTGTGTTCTGTACAGGACTACTGATGTGGGCGGGGGGATATGCGGTGCATTGTGTACAGGACTGCTGATGTGGGTGGGGGGATATGCGGTGCGTTGTGTACAGGACTGCCGATGTGGGTGGGGGGGGATATGCGGTGCGTTCTGTACAGGACTGCTGATGTGGGCGGGGGGATATGCGGTGCGTTCTGTACAGGACTGCTGATGTGGGCGGGGGATATGCGGTGAGTTGTGTACAGGACTGCTGATGTGGGCGGGGGGATATGCGGTGCGTTGTGTACAGGACTGCTGATGTGGGCGGGGGGATATGCGGTGCATTGTGTACAGGACTGCTGATGTGGGCGGGGGGATATGCGGTGCGTTCTGTACAGGACTGCTGATGTGGGCGGGGGGATATGCGGTGCGTTCTGTACATGACTGCCGATGTGGGCGGGGAGGATATGCGGTGCGTTCTGTACATGACTGCCGATGTGGGCGGGGGGATGGGGGATATGCGGTGCGTTCTGTACAGGACTGCTGATGTGGGCGGGGGGGGATATGCGGTGCGTTCTGTACAGGACTGCTAATGTGGGCGGGGGGATGTGCGTTGCGTACATGACTGCCAATGTGGACGGGGGATATGTGGTGCGTTCTGTACATGACTGCCGATGTTGCTTGGGGGGCGGGGGATATGCGGTGCGTTCTGTACATGACTGCCGATGTTGCGGGGGGGGGGGGGTAGGGGCGGGGGGATATGCAGTGCGTTGCGTACATGACTGCCGATGTGGGCGGGGGGGATATGCGATGCGTTCTGTACATGACTGCCGATGTTGCGGGGGGATATGCGATGCGTTCTGTACATGACTGCCGATGTGGGCGGGGGGGATATGCGATGCGTTCTGTACATGACTGCCGATGTTGCGGGGGGATGTGCGGTGCGTTCTGTACATGACTGCCGATGTTGCGGGGGGATATGCGGTGCATTCTGTACAGGACTGCCGATGTTGCTGGGGGGGCGGGGGACATGCGGTGCGTTGTGTTCAGGACTGCTGATGTTGCTGGGGGGGGCGGGGGATATGCGGTGCGTTCTGTTCAGGACTGCTGATGTGGGCGGGGGGATGTGCGGTGCGTTGCGTACATGACTGCCGATGTTGCGGGGGGGGGCGGGGGGATATGCGATGCGTTCTGTACATGACTGCCGATGTGGGCGGGGGGGATATGCGATGCGTTCTGTACATGACTGCCGATGTTGCGGGGGGATATGCGGTGCATTCTGTACAGGACTGCCGATGTTGCTGGGGGGGGCGGGGGACATGCGGTGCGTTGTGTTCAGGACTGCTGATGTTGCTGGGGGGGGCGGGGGATATGCGGTGCGTTCTGTTCAGGACTGCTGATGTGGGCGGGGGGATGTGCGGTGCGTTGCGTACATGACTGCCGATGTTGCGGGGGGGGGCGGGGGGATATGCGGTGCATTCTGTACAGGACTGCCGATGTTGCTGGGGGGGGCGGGGGGATGTGCGGTGCGTTGCGTAGCGTACATGATTGCCGATGTTGCGGGGGGATATGCGGTGCGTTCTGTACATGATTGCCGATGTTGCGGGGGGATATGCGGTGCATTCTGTACAGGACTGCCGATGTTGCGGGGGGATATGCGGTGCGTTCTGTACATGACTGCCGATGTTGCTGGGGGGGCGGGGGACATGCGGTTCATTGTGTTCAGGACTGCTGATGTTGCTGGGGGGGCGGGGGATATGCGGTGCATTCTGTTCAGGACTGCTGATGTGGGCGGGGGGATGTGCGTTGCGTACATGACTGCCGATGTTGCGGGGGGGGGGGGGGGCGGGGGGATATGCGGTGCGTTGCGTACATGATTGCCGATGTTGCGGGGGGATATGCGGTGCATTCTGTACATGACTGCCGATGTTGCTGGGGGGGGCGGGGGGATGTGCGTTGCGTTCTGTTCCGGACTGCTGATGTTGCTGGGGGGGGGCGGGGGATATGCGGTGCATTCTGTACATGACTGCCGATGTTGCGGGGGGATATGCGGTGCATTCTGTACAGGACTGCCGATGTTGCTGGGGGGGCGGGGGGATGTGCGTTGCGTTCTGTTCTGGACTGCTCACCCCCTCGGTCTCTCTCCATCCTCAGATATCTATGCGGTTATTGATCTGTACGGTCAGTGTGTCCAGGTGTCGCTGACTGGTGGGAGTGGCCTTATAGACAACAGTTTGTCAGCGAGTCATGTGACTGACAAATCCCTGCCCACCCCCTCTCCAGGTGAGTTGGTCTCCCCCTGTTGGTATATCCAATCCATGGCCTTCCTCTTCACCGCCCACCAGTGTTGGTGGCCGGCACTGTATGGAGAAGCCATGTTGACCGTCTGCGCCCCTCGCCGCCTCTGTTTTCAGCTCCCCCGCCTCTCCTCACCTCACTACCTTTCGTTTTCTTCCTGCTCCAGTTCCCAGTGTGTCTCACCGGTTCCACTCCATCTGTGGGAAGAACGTGTCGATGCTGTGTGATGGGACTCGAGCAGAGCGCACCGCGGGGTTTGGGGATGGCATTGTGTTCAGTAGTAGTGAACTCCTGGTCAATGAGGTCTTTGAGGTACGTAGCAGATGGGGTACTTGGATTTTAGGGGGGACACAATGGGGGGGTCCAGTCACTTGCTATAATCTGGATGACATGAGTGAGCGCCCGGGCAGATCTGCCGCCTCATCCTCCATCTTCTTCTCAGGTGAAAGTCGAGCGTCTGGACCCGCACTGGTCTGGATCCTGCCATATCGGCGTCACCTCCATCCCACCTCACGAGGCGCCCTTCCTGGGGGGCGGTCTGCCACCATCTGCTGTGGATCTTCGCTCGCGGGTCACTTGGCTGGTTTCTGGGTCTGAGGTTCTGAGGAACGGCCAGCGCCTGCGCGAGAATTACTGCAGTAGTCTGGATCGGATCCATGTAGGTCGAGTTCTGGAGTCTGACAGTAATACGTGTGGATGCAGAGTCCTGAGTCATAGAAGACTAGAACATGATCTAGACCCTAATATTATAATCTAGAATGAGAGCCCCTATAGAATATAGTCAACACATCTCTAGACTATGACTCTGTATCAGCCTCTATAGTGTTATGTTCTAGAGTATGACTCTGTAATGTAGTAATCTAGAACACATCCCCCTCTCTCAGCCTCTATAGTGTTATGTTCTAGAGTATGGCTCTGTAATGTAGTAATCTAGAACACAGCCCCCTCTCTCAGCCTCTATGGTGTTATGTTCTAGAGTATGGCTCTGTAATGTAGTAATCTAGAACACAGCCCCCTCTCTCAGCCTCTATAGTGTTATGTTCTAGAGTATGGCTCTGTAATGTAGTAATCTAGAACACAGCCCCCTCTCTCAGCCTCTATGGTGTTATGTTCTAGAGTATGACTCTGTAATGTAGTAATCTAGAACACAGCCCCCTCTCTCAGCCTCTATGGTGTTATGTTCTAGAGTATGACTCTGTAATGTAGTAATCTAGAACACAGCACCCTCTCTCAGCCTCTATAGTGTTATGTTCTAGAGTATGACTCTGTAATGTAGTAATCTAGAACACATCCCCTTCTCTCAGCCTCTATAGTGTTATGTTCTAGAGTATGACTCTGTAATGTAGTAATCTAGAACACAGTCCTCTCTCTCAGCCTCTATAGTGTTATGTTCTAGAGTATGACTCTGTATTGTAGTAATCTAGAACACATCCCCCTCTCTCAGCCTCTATAGTGTTATGTTCTAGAGTATGACTGTGTATTGTAGTAATCTAGAACACATCCCCCTCTCTCAGCCTCTATAGTGTTATGTTCTAGAGTATGACTGTGTATTGTAGTAATCTAGAACACATCCCCCTCTCTCAGCCTCTATAGTGTTATGTTCTAGAGTATGACTCTGTAATGTAGTAATCTAGAACACATCCCCCTCTCTCAGCCTCTATAGTGTTATGTTCTACAGTATGACTGTGTATTGTAGTAATCTAGAACACATCCCCCTCTCTCAGCCTCTATAGTGTTATGTTCTAGAGTATGACTCTGTAATGTAGTAATCTAGAACACATCCCCCTCTCTCAGCCTCTATAGTGTTATGTTCTACAGTATGACTGTGTATTGTAGTAATCTAGAACACATCCCCCTCTCTCAGCCTCTATAGTGTTATGTTCTAGAGTATGACTCTGTATTGTAGTAATCTAGAACACATCCCCCTCTCTCAGCCTCTATAGTCTTATGTTCTAGAGTATGACTCTGTAATGTAGCAATCTAGAACACATCCCCCTCTCTCAGCCTCTATAGTGTTATGTTCTAGAGTATGACTCTGTAATGTAGCAATCTAGAACACATCCCCCTCTCTCAGCCTCTATAGTCTTATGTTCTAGAGTATGACTCTGTAATGTAGTAATCTAGAACACAGTCCTCTCTCTCAGCCTCTATAGTGTTATGTTCTAGAGTATGACTCTGTAATGTAGTAATCTAGAACACAGTCCTCTCTCTCAGCCTCTATAGTGTTATGTTCTAGAGTATGACTCTGTAATGTAGTAATCTAGAACACATCCCCCTCTCTCAGCCTCTATAGTGTTATGTTCTAGAGTATGACTCTGTAATGTAGCAATCTAGAACACAGCCCCTCTCAGCCTCTATAGTGTTATGTTCTAGAGTATGACTGTATTGTAGTAATCTAGAACACATCCCCCTCTCTCAGCCTCTATAGTGTTATGTTCTAGAGTATGACTGTATTGTAGTAATCTAGAACACATCCCCCTCTCTCAGCCTCTATAGTGTTATGTTCTAGAGTATGACTGTATTGTAGTAATCTAGAACACAGCCCCTCCCCCCTTAGTCTGTGTAATGTACCGTGGTAGAAAATGATTCCTCGCTGTAATATATTGATCTATTATACAGAACTGTCCTCTAATCTAGAATACGTCCCCCTGTCTTTCTACACATCTCCTTCAGGTCGGCTGCAGACTTGGGCTCCGTCGTGATAGTGATGACACGTTGCACATTTTGATAAATGGAGAGGACATGGGAGCAGCAGCCAACGGAATCCCGAAGGTAAGAGACTATGTGTGGTAGAGGCAGTCAGTGGATCCCTAAGGTGAGAGACTATGTGTGGTAGAGGCAGTCAGTGGATCCCTAAGGTAAGAGACTATGTGAGGTAGAGGCAGTCAGTGGATCCCTAAGGTGAGAGACTATGTGAGGTAGAGGCAGTCAGTGGATCCCTAAGGTGAGAGACTATGTGTGGTAGAGGCAGTCAGTGGATCCCTAAGGTGAGAGACTATGTGAGGTAGAGGCAGTCAGTGGATCCCTAAGGTAAGAGACTATGTGTGGTAGAGGCAGTCAGTGGATCCCTAAGGTGAGAGACTATGTGTGGTAGAGGCAGTCAGTGGATCCCTAAGGTGAGAGACTATGTGTGGTAGAGGCAGTCAGTGGATCCCTAAGGTAAGAGACTATGTGAGGTAGAGGCAGTCAGTGGATCCCTAAGGTGAGAGACTATGTGAGGTAGAGGCAGTCAGTGGATCCCTAAGGTAAGAGACTATGTGTGGTAGAGGCAGTCAGTGGATCCCTAAGGTGAGAGACTATGTGAGGTAGAGGCAGTCAGTGGATCCCTAAGGTAAGAGACTATGTGTGGTAGAGGCAGTCAGTGGATCCCTAAGGTGAGAGACTATGTGTGGTAGAGGCAGTCAGTGGATCCCTAAGGTGAGAGACTATGTGTGGTAGAGGCAGTCAGTGGATCCCTAAGGTGAGAGACTATGTGAGGTAGAGGCAGTCAGTGGATCCCTAAGGTGAGAGACTATGTGAGGTAGAGGCAGTCAGTGGATCCCTAAGGTGAGAGACTATGTGAGGTAGAGGCAGTCAGTGGATCCCTAAGGTAAGAGACTATGTGTGGTAGAGGCAGTCAGTGGATCCCTAAGGTAAGAGACTATGTGAGGTAGAGGCAGTCAGTGGATCCCTAAGGTGAGAGACTATGTGAGGTAGAGGCAGTCAGTGGATCCCTAAGGTAAGGGACTATGTGAGGTAGAGGCAGTCAGTGGATCCCTAAGGTGAGAGACTATGTAAGGTCAGAGGCAGTCAGTGGATCCCTAAGGTAAGAGACTATGTGAGGTAGAGGCAGTCAGTGGATCCCTAAGGTAAGAGACTATGTGTGGTAGAGGCAGTCAGTGGATCCCTAAGGTGAGAGACTATGTAAGGTCAGAGGCAGTCAGTGGATCCCTAAGGTAAGAGACTATGTGAGGTAGAGGTAGTCAGTGGATCCCTAAGGTAAGGGACTATGTGTGGTAGAGGCAGTCAGTGGATCCCTAAGGTGAGAGACTATGTGAGGTAGAGGCAGTCAGTGGATCCCTAAGGTAAGGGACTATGTGTGGTAGAGGCAGTCAGTGGATCCCTAAGGTAAGGGACTATGTGTGGTAGAGGCAGTCAGTGGATCCCTAAGGTAAGGGACTATGTGTGGTAGAGGCAGTCAGTGGATCCCTAAGGTAAGAGACTATGTGTGGTAGAGGCAGTCAGTAGATCCCTAAGGTGAGAGACTATGTGAGGTAGAGGCAGTCAGTGGATCCCTAAGGTGAGAGACTATGTGAGGTAGAGGCAGTCAGTAGATCCCTAAGTTGAGAGACTATGTGAGGTAGAGGCAGTCAGTGGATCCCTAAGGTGAGAGACTATGTGAGGTAGAGGCAGTCAGTGGATCCCTAAGGTAAGAGACTATGTGTGGTAGAGGCAGTCAGTGGATCCCTAAGGTGAGAGACTATGTGTGGTAGAGGCAGTCAGTGGATCCCTAAGGTAAGAGACTATGTGTGGTAGAGGCAGTCAGTGGATCCCTAAGGTGAGAGACTATGTGAGGTAGAGGCAGTCAGTGGATCCCTAAGGTAAGAGACTATGTGAGGTAGAGGCAGTCAGTGGATCCCTAAGGTGAGAGACTATGTGAGGTAGAGGCAGTCAGTGGATCCCTAAGGTAAGAGACTATGTGTGGTAGAGGCAGTCAGTGGATCCCTAAGGTGAGAGACTATGTAAGGTCAGAGGCAGTCAGTGGATCCCTAAGGTAAGAGACTATGTGAGGTAGAGGCAGTCAGTGGATCCCTAAGGTAAGAGACTATGTGTGGTAGAGGCAGTCAGTGGATCCCTAAGGTGAGAGACTATGTAAGGTCAGAGGCAGTCAGTGGATCCCTAAGGTAAGAGACTATGTGAGGTAGAGGCAGTCAGTGGATCCCTAAGGTGAGAGACTATGTGAGGTAGAGGCAGTCAGTGGATCCCTAAGGTAAGAGACTATGTGTGGTAGAGGCAGTCAGTGGATCCCTAAGGTGAGAGACTATGTGTGGTAGAGGCAGTCAGTGGATCCCTAAGGTAAGAGACTATGTGTGGTAGAGGCAGTCAGTGGATCCCTAAGGTGAGAGACTATGTGAGGTAGAGGCAGTCAGTGGATCCCTAAGGTAAGAGACTATGTGAGGTAGAGGCAGTCAGTGGATCCCTAAGGTGAGAGACTATGTGAGGTAGAGGCAGTCAGTGGATCCCTAAGGTAAGAGACTATGTGTGGTAGAGGCAGTCAGTGGATCCCTAAGGTGAGAGACTATGTAAGGTCAGAGGCAGTCAGTGGATCCCTAAGGTAAGAGACTATGTGAGGTAGAGGCAGTCAGTCTCTCACCTTAGGGATCCACTATGTGAGGTAGAGGCAGTCAGTGGATCCCTAAGGTGAGAGACTATGTGAGGTAGAGGCAGTCAGTGGATCCCTAAGGTGAGAGACTATGTGAGGTAGAGGCAGTCAGTGGATCCCTAAGGTGAGAGACTATGTGAGGTAGAGGCAGTCAGTGGATCCCTAAGGTAAGAGACTATGTGTGGTAGAGGCAGTCAGTGGATCCCTAAGGTGAGAGACTATGTGTGGTAGAGGCAGTCAGTGGATCCCTAAGGTAAGAGACTATGTGTGGTAGAGGCAGTCAGTGGATCCCTAAGGTGAGAGACTATGTGTGGTAGAGGCAGTCAGTGGATCCCTAAGGTAAGAGACTATGTGAGGTAGAGGCAGTCAGTGGATCCCTAAGGTGAGAGACTGTGAGGTAGAGGCAGACAGTGGATCCCTAAGGTAAGAGACTATGTGAGGTAGAGGCAGTCAGTCTCTCACCTTAGGGATCCACTATGTGAGGTAGAGGCAGTCAGTGGATCCCTAAGGTGAGAGACTATGTGAGGTAGAGGCAGTCAGTGGATCCCTAAGGTAAGGGACTATGTGTGGTAGAGGCAGTCAGTGGATCCCTAAGGTAAGAGACTATGTGAGGTAGAGGCAGTCAGTGGATCCCTAAGGTAAGAGACTATGTGTGGTAGAGGCAGTCAGTGGATCCCTAAGGTAAGGGACTATGTGTGGTAGAGGCAGTCAGTGGATCCCTAAGGTGAGAGACTATGTGAGGTAGAGGCAGTCAGTGGATCCCTAAGGTAAGAGACTATGTGAGGTAGAGGCAGTCAATGGATCCCTAAGATAAGAGACTATGTGTGGTATAGGCAGTCAGTGGATCCCTAAGGTAAGGGACTATGTGTGGTAGAGGCAGTCAGTGGATCCCTAAGGTGAGAGACTATGTGAGGTAGAGGCAGTCAGTGGATCCCTAAGGTAAGGGACTATGTGTGGTAGAGGCAGTCAGTGGATCCCTAAGGTAAGAGACTATGTGAGGTAGAGGCAGTCAGTGGATCCCTAAGGTAAGGGACTATGTGAGGTAGAGGCAGTCAGTGGATCCCTAAGGTGAGAGACTATGTAAGGTCAGAGGCAGTCAGTGGATCCCTAAGGTAAGAGACTATGTGAGGTAGAGGCAGTCAGTGGATCCCTAAGGTAAGAGACTATGTGTGGTAGAGGCAGTCAGTGGATCCCTAAGGTAAGAGACTATGTGAGGTAGAGGCAGTCAGTGGATCCCTAAGGTAAGGGACTATGTGAGGTAGAGGCAGTCAGTGGATCCCTAAGGTAAGGGACTATGTGAGGTAGAGGCAGTCAGTGGATCCCTAAGGTAAGAGACTATGTGAGGTAGAGGCAGTCAGTGGATCCCTAAGGTAAGAGACTATGTGAGGTAGAGGCAGTCAATGGATCCCTAAGATAAGAGACTATGTGTGGTAGAGGCAGTCAGTGGATCCCTAAGGTAAGGGACTATGTGAGGTAGAGGCAGTCAGTGGATCCCTAAGATAAGAGACTATGTGTGGTAGAGGCAGTCAGTGGATCCCTAAGGTAAGGGACTATGTGTGGTAGAGGCAGTCAGTGGATCCCTAAGGTGAGAGACTATGTGAGGTAGAGGCAGTCAGTGGATCCCTAAGGTAAGGGACTATGTGAGGTAGAGGCAGTCAGTGGATCCCTAAGGTGAGAGACTATGTAAGGTAGAGGCAGTCAGTGGATCCCTAAGGTCAGAGACTATGTAAGGTCAGAGGCAGTCAGTGGATCCCGAAGGTCAGAGACTATGTGAGGTAGAGGCAGTCAGTGGATCCCTAAGGTAAGAGACTATGTGAGGTAGAGGCAGTCAGTGGATCCCTAAGGTAAGAGACTATGTGAGGTAGAGGCAGTCAATGGATCCCTAAGATAAGAGACTATGTGAGGTAGAGGCAGTCAGTGGATCCCTAAGGTAAGGGACTATGTGAGGTAGAGGCAGTCAGTGGATCCCTAAGGTGAGAGACTATGTAAGGTAGAGGCAGTCAGTGGATCCCTAAGGTCAGAGACTATGTAAGGTCAGAGGCAGTCAGTGGATCCCGAAGGTCAGAGACTATGTGAGGTAGAGGCAGTCAGTGGATCCCTAAGGTAAGGGACTATGTCAGGTAGAGGCAGTCAGTGGATCCCGAAGGTCAGAGACTGTGTAAGGTCAGAGGCCATGTAAGATGGAGGCAGCTGCTCGGTGTAATATGTTTAGGAGACCAGAACATACATGTCCAGCTTCAGATAGCAACGGCGGGGAGGCGGGGGATTTGAGGTGAGACGTTTTGATCCAGCTTTAGTTTAGCCTGGTCTTTAGTTTGGTCCAGATTAGGTCTGACAAGGAGCGAGATATTAACACTTGTCTAGGATGGCGAACTTCACACGTCTTTCTGTCCCCCCAGGGTGTGTACGCCATCCTGGACCTCCACGGCGCCATCACTACTCTGTCTGTTGTCAGCTCCTCAGTTCTAGAAGAATCTGACGCCACGAAGCCGCCATCTGTGAATTCTGAGAGCGAAGAGGAAGAAGATGTTGAGCAGAACGTGAGTGTCCCCGTCCTGCCCCACGTGGTCAGCCTGCCCCCTCATAGGCAAATTCTAGAGATCTTGGGTTCCTCTCGTTTCAGGGCGACCCTCTGCCGGCCCTCCAGCTGCACTCCTTACATTTTATGGGTAATCATGGAAAGAACATACAACTCTCACATGGAAACAGAACTGCGACACGCGTGGGCAGCTACAACCAGGGCATCGTGGTGCTGGCTCAGCCGTTACCGCGCCTCTTCTTATTCCAGGTACACAACTGCAAGTGGGTTCATTTTGGCCTGTGTCTCATGTAGGGTTCTCCTGGAGTGGTATAGACCTCTTCTTCATGTATAGTCCTATATGGCCAGGCCACCTGCTCCCTGTGTCTCATGTAGGGTCCTCCAGGAATGGTATAGACCTCTTCTTCATGTGTAGTCCTATATGGCCAGGCCACCTGCTCCCTGTGTCTCATGTAGGGTCCTCCAGGAATGGTATAGACCTCTTCTTCATGTGTAGTCCTGTATGGCCAGGCCACCTGCTCCCTATGTCTCATGTAGGGTCCTCCTGGAGTGGTATAGACCTCTTCTTCATGTATAGTCCTATATGGCCAGGCCACCTGCTCCCTGTGTCTCATGTAGGGTCCTCCAGGAATGGTATACACCTCTTCTTCATGTGTAGTCCTATATGGCCAGGCCACCTGCTCCCTGTGTCTCATGTAGGGTCCTCCAGGAATGGTATACACCTCTTCTTCATGTGTAGTCCTATATGGCCAGGCCACCTGCTCCCTGTGTCTCATGTAGGGTCCTCCAGGAATGGTATACACCTCTTCTTCATGTGTAGTCCTATATGGCCAGGCCACCTGCTCCCTGTGTCTCATGTAGGGTGCTCCAGGAGTGGTATAGACCTCTTCTTCATGTATAGTCCTATATGGCCAGGCCACCTGCTCCCTCTGTCTCATGTAGGGTCCTCCTGGAGTGGTATAGACCTCTTCTTCATGTGTAGTCCTATATGGCCAGGCCACCTGCTCCCTGTGTCTCATGTAGGGTCCTCCTGGAGTGGTATAGACCTCTTCTTCATGTGTAGTCCTATATGGCCAGGCCACCTGCTCCCTGTGTCTCATGTAGGGTCCTCCTGGAGTGGTATAGACCTCTTCTTCATGTGTAGTCCTATATGGCCAGGCCACCTGCTCCCTGTGTCTCATGTAGGGTCCTCCAGGAATGGTATAGACCTCTTCTTCATGTGTAGTCCTATATGGCCAGGCCACCTGCTCCCTGTGTCTCATGTAGGGTCCTCCTGGAGTGGTATAGACCTCTTCTTCATGTATAGTCCTATATGGCCAGGCCACCTGCTCCCTGTGTCTCATGTAGGGTTCTCCTGGAGTGGTATAGACCTCTTCTTCATGTGTAGTCCTATATGGCCAGGCCACCTGCTCCCTGTGTCTCATGTAGGGTCCTCCTGGAGTGGTATAGACCTCTTCTTCATGTGTAGTCCTATATGGCCAGGCCACCTGCTCCCTGTGTCTCATGTAGGGTCCTCCAGGAATGGTATAGACCTCTTCTTCATGTGTAGTCCTATATGGCCAGGCCACCTGCTCCCTGTGTCTCATGTAGGGTCCTCCTGGAGTGGTATAGACCTCTTCTTCATGTGTAGTCCTGTATGGCCAGGCCACCTGCTCCCTGTGTCTCATGTAGGGTTCTCCTGGAGTGGTATAGACCTCTTCTTCATGTATAGTCCTGTATGGCCAGGCCACCTGCTCCCTGTGTCTCATGTAGGGTCCTCCAGGAGTGATATAGACCTCTTCATGTGTAGTCCTATATGGCCAGGCCACCTGCTCCCTGTGTCTCATGTAGGGTTCTCCAGGAGTGGTATAGACCTCTTCTTCATGTATAGTCCTGTATGGCCAGGCCACCTGCTCCCTGTGTCTCATGTAGGGTCCTCCAGGAGTGATATAGACCTCTTCATGTGTAGTCCTATATGGCCAGGCCACCTGCTCCCTGTGTCTCATGTAGGGTCCTCCTGGAGTGGTATAGACCTCTTCTTCATGTGTAGTCCTATATGGCCAGGCCACCTGCTCCCTGTGTCTCATGTAGGGTGCTCCAGGAGTGGTATAGACCTCTTCTTCATGTATAGTCCTATATGGCCAGGCCACCTGCTCCCTCTGTCTCATGTAGGGTCCTCCTGGAGTGGTATAGACCTCTTCTTCATGTGTAGTCCTATATGGCCAGGCCACCTGCTCCCTGTGTCTCATGTAGGGTCCTCCTGGAGTGGTATAGACCTCTTCTTCATGTGTAGTCCTATATGGCCAGGCCACCTGCTCCCTGTGTCTCATGTAGGGTCCTCCTGGAGTGGTATAGACCTCTTCTTCATGTGTAGTCCTATATGGCCAGGCCACCTGCTCCCTGTGTCTCATGTAGGGTCCTCCAGGAATGGTATAGACCTCTTCTTCATGTGTAGTCCTATATGGCCAGGCCACCTGCTCCCTGTGTCTCATGTAGGGTCCTCCTGGAGTGGTATAGACCTCTTCTTCATGTGTAGTCCTGTATGGCCAGGCCACCTGCTCCCTGTGTCTCATGTAGGGTCCTCCAGGAGTGATATAGACCTCTTCATGTGTAGTCCTATATGGCCAGGCCACCTGCTCCCTGTGTCTCATGTAGGGTTCTCCAGGAGTGGTATAGACCTCTTCTTCATGTATAGTCCTGTATGGCCAGGCCACCTGCTCCCTGTGTCTCATGTAGGGTCCTCCAGGAGTGGTATAGACCTCTTCATGTGTAGTCCTATATGGCCAGGCCACCTGCTCCCTATGTCTCATGTAGGGTTCTCCAGGAGTGGTATAGACCTCTTCTTCATGTATAGTCCTATATGGCCAGGCCACCTGCTCCCTGTGTCTCATGTAGGGTTCTCCAGGAGTGGTATAGACCTCTTCTTCATGTGTAGTCCTATATGGCCAGGCCACCTGCTCCCTGTGTCTCATGTAGGGTCCTCCAGGAGTGGTATAGACCTCTTCTTCATGTGTAGTCCTATATGGCCAGGCCACCTGCTCCCTGTGTCTCATGTAGGGTCCTCCAGGAATGGTATAGACCTCTTCATGTGTAGTCCTATATGGCCAGGCCACCTGCTCCCTGTGTCTCATGTAGGGTCCTCCAGGAATGGTATAGACCTCTTCTTCATGTGTAGTCCTGTATGGCCAGGCCACCTGCTCCCTGTGTCTCATGTAGGGTCCTCCAGGAGTGATATAGACCTCTTCATGTGTAGTCCTATATGGCCAGGTCACCTGCTCCCTGTGTCTCATGTAGGGTTCTCCAGGAGTGGTATAGACCTCTTCTTCATGTATAGTCCTGTATGGCCAGGCCACCTGCTCCCTGTGTCTCATGTAGGGTGCTCCTGGAGTGGTATAGACCTCTTCTTCATGTGTAGTCCTACTAGCTGGTACCCGCGACTTGGTCTGCGGTGACTGTAGCAGTGGGTATATACAGGCGGGGGTAAGGTTTTCGTACTGTGTATAAGGTATAGGATATGAAATGTAACTTTGTATCTTGTTGTTGCTGTAATTCAGAGAATCCGTGAGACTTTTGTGTTGCAGTTACTTTGTATTAGAGCTGCTATATATACGGTGTTGGTATATACTGTACATAGTGACTTTGGGACAGAAGGATTTGAAGTTAACCCTTTCCCTCCGATGGCATTTTTTGATTTTCATTTTTCATTCTTGACTCCCCTCCTTCTAAACCCCATAACTTTTTTATTTCTCCGCTCCCAGAGCCATATGAGGTCTTAATGTTTTTTTGGGACAAATTTTTCTTCCTGATGCCGCCATTATTTATTCTATATAATGTACTGGGAAGCAGGGAAAAAATTCAGAATGGGGGGGATTTGAAGAAAAAGTGCATTTCTGCAACTTTCTTACGGGCTTTGGTTTTACGGCGTTCACTGTGCAACCAAAATGACATGTCCCCTGTATTCTGTGCTTCGTTACGATGCCGGGGATACCAAATTTATATGGTTTTATTTACATTTTGACCCCTTAAAAAAAATCCAAAACTGTGTTAAAACATTTTTTTTTTGAAAAGTCGTCATATTCCGACAGCCGTAACTTTTTTATACGTCCGTGTACGGGGATGTATAGGGCGACTTTTTTTGCGGGACTGGGTGTACTTTGTAGTTCTACCATTTTCGGGAAATGTTATTGCTTTGATCACTTTTTATTCAAATTTTTATCAGAATCAATATAGTGAAAAAACGGCGGTTTGGCACTTTTGACCATTTTTCCCGCTACGGCGTTTACCGAACAGGAAAAATATTTGTATGAGTTTGTAGAGCGGGCGATTTCGGATGCGGGGATACCTAACATGTATGTGTTTCACAGTTTTTAACTACTTTCATATGTGTTCTAGGGAAAGGGGGTGATTTGAATTTTTAATCCTTTTTATTTGTTTTTATATTTTTTTTACATTAACTTTTTTTTTTGCATTTATTAGACCGCCTAGGGGTATTGACATGGGTGGGCGGTGTCGCGGATTGTCAGAGCGGTGGGGGTCAGCAAACATGGCTGCTCCGGAGCGTTATAGAGCGCCTCCTGGAGTATCAGTAAGGGGAGGGGCAAAGTGGTAAAGTCTATGTATATGTGATTGTGTGGGGTTAGGGGCGAGGCTGGAGAGGGCAATAGGAATTTTGTGGCTTGCTATGGTCCAAAGTGTGTGAGATTGCAGAGATGGTGGTGTGAGTTTGGGTTTTGTGGGGGTCCTGGCACAAACGTATGTGCGCTATTGTGACGAAAAGTAGCCTATTGCGCAATCGAGTGTAGTGACTATGTTTGTGGAAAATTTCAGCCAAATCAGTCGAGCGGGTTTTGCGTGATTGAGGAACAAACATCCGAACACACAAACCCACAAACATCCAAACTCACAAACTTTCACATTTATAATATTAATAGGATATGGCCAGGCCACCTGCTCCCTGTGTCTCATGTAGGGTCCTCCAGGAATGGTATACACCTCTTCTTCATGTATAGTCCTGTATGGCCAGGCCACCTGCTCCCTATGTCTCATGTAGGGTCCTCCAGGAGTGGTATAGACCTCTTCTTCATGTGTAGTCCTGTATGGCCAGGCCACCTGCTCCCTGTGTCTCATGTAGGGTGCTCCAGGAGTGGTATAGACCTCTTCTTCATGTGTAGTCCTATATGGCCAGGCCACCTGCTCCCTGTGTCTCATGTAGGGTCCTCCAGGAATGGTATAGACCTCTTCTTCATGTGTAGTCCTATATGGCCAGGCCACCTGCTCCCTGTGTCTCATGTAGGGTCCTCCAGGAGTGGTATAGACCTCTTCTTCATCTGTAGTCCTATATGGCCAGGCCACCTGCTCCCTCTGTCTCATGTAGGGTCCTCCAGGAGTGGTATAGACCTCTTCTTCATGTGTAGTCCTGTATGGCCAGGCCACCTGCTCCCTGTGTCTCATGTAGGGTCCTCCAGGAGTGGTATAGACCTCTTCTTCATGTGTAGTCCTATATGGCCAGGCCACCTGCTCCCTCTGTCTCATGTAGGGTCCTCCTGGAGTGGTATAGACCTCTTCTTCATGTGTAGTCCTATATGGCCAGGCCACCTGCTCCCTGTGTCTCATGTAGGGTCCTCCAGGAGTGGTATAGACCTTTTCTTCATGTATAGTCCTATATGGCCAGGCCACCTGCTCCCTGTGTCTCATGTAGGGTCCTCCAGGAATGGTATAGACCTCTTCTTCATGTGTAGTCCTATATGGCCAGGCCACCTGCTCCCTGTGTCTCATGTAGGGTCCTCCAGGAATGGTATAGACCTCTTCTTCATGTGTAGTCCTATATGGCCAGGCCACCTGCTCCCTGTGTCTCATGTAGGGTCCTTCCAGGAATGGTATAGACCTCTTCTTCATGTGTAGTCCTATATGGCCAGGCCACCTGCTCCCTGTGTCTCATGTAGGGTCCTCCAGGAATGGTATAGACCTCTTCTTCATGTGTAGTCCTGTATGGCCAGGCCACCTGCTCCCTGTGTCTCATGTAGGGTCCTCCAGGAGTGGTATAGACCTCTTCTTCATGTATAGTCCTATATGGCCAGGCACCTGCTCCCTCTGTCTCATGTAGGGTCCTCCTGGAGTGGTATAGACCTCTTCTTCATGTGTAGTCCTATATGGCCAGGCCACCTGCTCCCTGTGTCTCATGTAGGGTCCTCCTGGAGTGGTATAGACCTCTTCTTCATGTATAGTCCTATATGGCCAGGCCACCTGCTCCCTGTGTCTCATGTAGGGTCCTCCAGGAGTGGTATAGACCTCTTCTTCATGTGTAGTCCTGTATGGCCAGGCCACCTGCTCCCTGTGTCTCATGTAGGGTCCTCCTGGAGTGGTATAGACCTCTTCTTCATGTGTAGTCCTATATGGCCAGGCCACCCGACTCCCTGTATAGGGTCCTCCAGGAGTGGTATAGACCTCTTCATGTATAGTCCTGTATGGCCAGGCCACCTGCTCCCTATGTCTCATGTAGGGTCCTCCAGGAGTGGTATAGACCTCTTCTTCATGTATAGTGCTATATGGCCAGGCCACCTGCTCCCTGTGTCTCATGTAGGGTCCTCCTGGAGTGGTATAGACCTCTTCTTCATGTGTAGTCCTATATGGTCAGGCCACCTGCTCCCTGTGTCTCATGTAGGGTCCTCCAGGAATGGTATAGACCTCTTCTTCATGTGTAGTCCTGTATGGCCAGGCCACCTGCTCCCTGTGTCTCATGTAGGGTCCTCCAGGAATGGTATAGACCTCTTCTTCATGTATAGTCCTGTATGGCCAGGCCACCTGCTCCCTGTGTCTCATGTAGGGTTCTCCAGGAGTGGTATAGACCTCTTCTTCATGTGTAGTCCTATATGGCCAGGCCACCTGCTCCCTATGTCTCATGTAGGGTCCTCCAGGAGTGGTATAGACCTCTTCTTCATGTGTAGTCCTGTATGGCCAGGCCACCCTGCTCCTGTGTCTCATGTAGGGTCCTCCAGGAGTGGTATAGACCTCTTCTTCATGTATAGTCCTGTATGGCCAGGCCACCTGCTCCTTATGTCTCATGTAGGGTTCTCCAGAATGGTATAGACCTCTTCTTCATGTGTAGTCCTATATGGCCAGGCCACCTGCTCCTTATGTCTCATGTAGGGTTTCTCCAGGAATGGTATAGACCTCTTCTTCATGTATAGTCCTGTATGGCAGGCCACCTGCTCCCTATGTCTCATGTAGGGTTCTCCAGGAATGGTATAGACCTCTTCTTCATGTATAGTCCTGTATGGCCAGGCCACCTGCTCCTTATGTCTCATGTAGGGTTCTCCAGGAATGGTATAGACCTCTTTTTCATGTGTAGTCCTATATGGCCAGGCCACCTGCTCCTTATGTCTCATGTAGGGTTCTCCAGGAATGGTATAGACCTCTTCTTCATGTATAGTCCTGTATGGCCAGGCCACCTGCTCCCTATGTCTCATGTAGGGTTCTCCAGGAATGGTATAGACCTCTTCTTCATGTATAGTCCTATATGGCCAGGCCACCTGCTCCCTATGTCTCATGTAGGGTCCTCCTGGAGTGTATAGACCTCTTCTTCATGTATAGTCCTGTATGGCCAGGCCACCTGCTCCCTGTGTCTCATGTAGGGTCCTCCTGGAGTGGTATAGACCTCTTCTTCATGTATAGTCCTGTATGGCCAGGCCACCTGCTCCCTGTGTCTCATGTAGGGTCCTCCTGAGTGGTATAGACCTCTTCTTCATGTATAGTCCTATATGGCCAGGCCACCTGACTCCTGTATAGGGTTCTCCAGGAATGGTATACACCTCTTCTTCATGTATAGTCCTGTATGGCCAGGTCACCTGCTCCCTATGTCTCATGTAGGGTCCTCCAGGAGTGGTATAGACCTCTTCATGTGTAGTCCTATATGGCCAGGCCACCTGCTCCCTGTGTCTCATGTAGGGTTCTCCAGGGAGTGGTATAGACCTCTTCTTCATGTGTAGTCCTATATGGTCAGGCCACTGGCTCCCTGTGTCTCATGTAGGGTCCTCCAGGAGTGGTATAGACCTCTTCTTCATGTATAGTCCTATATGGTCAGGCCACTGGCTCCCTGTGTCTCATGTAGGGTCCTCCAGGAGTGGTATAGACCTCTTCTTCATGTATAGTCCTATATGGTCAGGCCACTGGCTCCCTGTGTCTCATGTAGGGTTCTCCTTTATGGCCAGGCCACCTGCCGTGGGTGTCACGTTTGCTGCTGCACGTTTCTCCTCCTCTGATTCTGGGATTGTTGTTTTCCACCCACCCAGGTCCGCATAGACCAGCTCTCCCAGCACTGGACGTCCTCCTTTCCATCGGTGTTATTGGGGTTTCACCTGAGAGGATTAACTTCCCGGCCACAGCGGCCGCCATTAAGAGGAGCGCATGGATCTTCCAGCGCAGTGCAGCGCTCTACAATGGAGCCAAGGTATGTCCGCCTCTGATCTATAGGTGATCTATACATAACGTGTCCTCCATGCCTTGTCACATGACTGCTCCATCTCTCCTAGATCCGTGAAGGTTATGGACCTAACCTTGATTTGTGTCCTGAGGGAACGTGTGTGGGTCTCCTGCTGGATTCCTCGGGTGGTCTCCACTTATACATTAATGGCCTGGATCAGGGGGTCGGGGCACAAGACCTGCCCGAGCTGTGTTATGTTGTGGTTGACCTGTATGGACAGTGTGAACAGGTCAGTGCCGGCCATTACTGGAGGTGGATGCTGGGCCGCCATGGCCCGCCGCGAGTGACCCTATGGGCTTTCCTCTATAGGTTTCCATAGTGACAGGTGAGGTGCAGGGGGCGGAGTCCAACATTCATGAGGGTCATATCCCTGGAGAGAGGGAGAAGGCAGATATGGGTGGATGGTAAGTGCGGATCCCACCGTCTCTTACACTCTATATGTTCTCTCCTCTGTATGAAACACTCTATACGTTCTCTCCTCTATGTCTATGGTGTGCTCTGTATATGTTTCCCTCACTCCTCTCTCTCTCTCTCTCTCTCTCTCTCTCTCTCTCTCTCTCTCCCTCTTTCTCCTCTCTCTCTTCTCTCTCTCTCTCCTCTCTCTTCTCTCTCCTCTTCTCCCCTCTCTCTCTCTCCCCCCCTCTCTCTCTCCCCCCCTCTCTCTCTCCCCCCCTCTCTCTCTCCTCTCCCTCTCTCTCTCCCTTCCCCTCTCTCTCTCCCTCCCTCTCTCTCCCTCCCTCTCTCTCCCTCCCTCTCTCTCCCTCCCTCTCTCTCTCCCTCCTCTCTCTCCCTCCCTCTCTCTCCCTCCCTCTCTCTCTCCCTCCCTCTCTCTCCCTCCCTCTCTCTCTCCCTCCCTCTCTCTCTCCA
>NW_027440644.1:60000-75190 GCF_031893055.1 Leptodactylus fuscus | reverse complement strand
GGCGCCGGTTCGGGTCTTACGGAGGTGCGGAGGTCAACCTGTGCTCTCGGGCGTCGGGCCTCCCGAAGAGCCGGGGCTCGGGCGCGGAGCCCGGCCCGGATTCGGCGAGGAACCCTTTCGTTCGTAGGGGACGCCCGGTTTTCTGACACCTCGGGGGTCGGACGGGGCGAAGGCAAACTCTCTCTCGCCGATGTCCTGGGTCTGCCGCGGGCGCCCGCCCTGGGCGGGTGGCGCCGCGCCGGCCTTAAGCTTTTCCGCTACGCCGCTCCGGAGCTGAAGGGAAGGAAAGACCCCGCGCCTTAGCCGGCGCGGACCCCCTAGGTCCGGCCGAGCGAGGGTCCCTTCCCGCCGGGTCGGCGGCCGTCAGATCGATCGGTGGGTGACCCGCGGGTGACGGGTGACTCGTCCGAGGCTTGCCACGCGACGCGGAGGGGGCTTGTCTCGCAACCGGCGCGTCCTCGCTCTTTTCGCCCCCAGCGGAGATCCACTATCGGCGGCGTGAGAGCTGAGGTCGCAGGGACTTTGTCGGAGACGGATGTCCGAGGCCCTGGTACTCCGACTTTTGGTAAGCTAATTGACACGACCCGCTGTCTCGGACACGGTTCTTGACGGGGGTGTTCAAAAGTATGTCACAGAGAGAGTGTCACCTGTCCCATTACATGAAGACCAACTACTCAAAGTGTCCGACTTTGTGGAACTCCGGCCCGGATCCGGCCGTCAAATTCAACCTCATTCCGGTAGTGCCTTTTCCGCTCCGAGGCCTCCTCCGGGGCCGTCCGACGCCCGGTTCCACGGCGGGACCCCCGACACCGACTCGAGGTGGTACCCCTTTTTGCCGGCCGAGGTGCGCCGCCGCCGGCGTGAGGACGCCGCTCCCCGGTGTGAAAAACGGCCGCCGGAGGAATTTTGAAAGTTGAAAATTTGGCAAAGTGTCGACGGAAGTGCCAACCGCGCCGGCGGGGAGGCGCCCGTCGCCTCGCCCGGGATGGCGGCACCGGCGCCGGGTCGCCGCGCCTGCCAGCGGCCGCTAGTCTCCCCGGACGCCCGGGGGATTTCCCTTCCGCTCCCAGCGGCCGCAGTTCTCCTTCTGGTCCGCCTGGCGGCTGCCTCCGCCGGCTGCCAATCATCTCTCCCCGGCCGCCCGGGGGATTTCCCTTCTGCGCGCCTGTCAGCTCCTGCCAATCATCTCTCCCCGGCCGCCAAGGGGGATTTCCCTTCTGCGCGCCTGGCAGCTCCTGCCAATCATCTCTCCCCGGCCGCCCGGGGGATCTCGTTAAGGTCCGTGTTTCGTGGGGTTTTATTTCAAAGTTTGTCTTTTTTTTCCCCAAAGTGTCTAAGAGCCGATCGGCTCAGCGGGGGGCGCCCGTCGCCTCGCCCGGGATGGCGGCACCGGCGCCGGGTCGCCGTGCCTGCCAGCGGCCGCTCGGGGGATTTCCCTTCTGCGCGCCTGTCAGCTCCTGCCAATCATCTCTCCCCGGCCGCCCGGGGGATCTCTTATGGTCCGTGTTTTATGGGGTTTTTTTTTTGTGCGTTTGACCTTTTTTTCCCCCAAAGCGTCTAAGTGCCGATCGGCTCGGCGGGAGGCGCCCGCCTGAAAACTGCGGCTTGCCACGCGACCTGAAGAGGCTTGTCACGCAACCCGGGGGGGCGGTGCCCTCGCTCTGCCTCCCCCCCGCGGGGATCCGCCGTCGGCGGCCTGTGAGCAGAGTTCACTGGGACTTTGTCAGAGTCGGGTGTCCGATCCCCTGGTACTCTGACTTTTGGTAAGCTAATTGACAGGACTCGCTGTCTCGGACACGGTTCTTGACGGGGGTGTTCAAAAGTAGGTCACAGAGAGAGTGTCACCTGTCCCATTACATGAAGACCAACCACTCAAAGTGTCCGACTTTGTGGAACTCCGGCCCGGATCCGGCCGTCAAATTCAACCTCATTCCGGTAGTGCCTTTTCCGCTCCGAGGCCTCCTCCGGGGCCGTCCGACGCCCGGTTCCACGGCGGGACCCCCGACACCGACTCGAGGAGGTACCCCTTTTTGCCGGCCGAGGTGCGCCGCCGCCGGCGTGAGGACGCCGCTCCCCGGTGTGAAAAACGGCCGCCGGAGGAATTTTGAAAGTTGAAAATTTGGCAAAGTGTCGACGGAAGTGCCAACCGCGCCGGCGGGGAGGCGCCCGTCGCCTCGCCCGGGATGGCGGCACCGGCGCCGGGTCGCCGCGCCTGCCGCGGCCGCTAGTCTCCCCGGACGCCCGGGGGATTTCCCTTCCGCTCCCAGCGGCCGCAGTTCTCCTTCCGGTCCGCCTGGCGGCTGCCTCCGCCGGCTGCCAATCATCTCTCCGGATTTCCCTTCTGCGCGCCTGTCAGCTCCTGCAAATCCTCTCTCCCCGGCCGCTCGGGGAGGCGGGATCTCGCCCTCTGGTAGACGCTAGCAGCCTGCCACCTGCTAGGGACTCGGCCTCTGGCATTACCCAGGCTCCGGCAGCCCTGGGTCGGCCTGGCTTTTCCCAGCCGCCTGGGACGATCTCTCCCTCTGTCCTGGAACCCTGGGCCGGCCTGCCGCCTCAGGCTTAGCCCCCTGGGTCGCCTGGAAGTGGCGCCGCCTTGTGGACGAGCCGGGGAGAGCCGCTCTCCGTTGCCATCCGGTGGATTTTTAGCAAATTGCAGCTTTCCATAGCAAATTGCAGCCTTCCACCTGCTAGGGACTTAGCCTCCGGCATGTACCCAGGCTCTGGTAGCCCTGGGTAGGCCTGGCTTTCCCAGCCGCCTGGGACAAATCTCTCCCTCTCTCCTGGAACCCTGGGCCAGCCTGCCGCCTCAGGCTTAGCCCCCTGGGTCGCCTGGAAGTGGTGCCCTCTTGGTAGACACTTAGCAGAATGCAGCCTGCCACCTGCTAGGGACTTAGCCTCTGGCTTTACCCAGGCTCGGGTAGCCCTGGGTCGGCCTGGCTTTCCCAGCCGCCTGGGACAATCTCTCCCTCTCTCCTGGAACCCTGGGCCGGCCTGCCGCCTCAGGCTTAGCCCCCTGGGTCGCCTGGAAGTGGCGCCGCCTTGTGGACGAGCCGGGGAGAGCCGCTCTCCGTTGCCATCCGGTGGATTTTTAGCAAATTGCAGCTTTCCATAGCAAATTGCAGCCTTCCACCTGCTAGGGACTTAGCCTCCGGCATGTACCCAGGCTCGGGTAGCCCTGGGTAGGCCTGGCTTTCCCAGCCGCCTGGGACGATCTCTCCTTCTTCTCCTGGAACCCTGGGCCAGCCTGCCGCCTCAGGCTTAGCCCCCTGGGTTGCCTGGAAGTGGTGCCCTCTTGGTAGACACTTAGCAGAATGCAGCCTGCCACCTGCTAGGGACTTAGCCTCTGGCTTTACCCAGGCTCGGGTAGCCCTGGGTCGGCCTGGCTTTCCCAGCCGCCTGGGACAATCTCTCCCTCTCTCCTGGAACCCTGGGCCGGCCTGCCGCCTCAGGCTTAGCCCCCTGGGTCGCCTGGAAGTGGCGCCGCCTTGTGGACGAGCCGGGGAGAGCCGCTCTCCGTTGCCATCCGGTGGATTTTTAGCAAATTGCAGCTTTCCATAGCAAATTGCAGCCTTCCACCTGCTAGGGACTTAGCCTCCGGCATGTACCCAGGCTCGGGTGGCCCTGGGTAGGCCTGGCTTTCCCAGCCGCCTGGGTCAATCTCTCCCTCTCTCCTGGAACCCTGGGCCAGCCTGCCGCCTCAGGCTTAGCCCCCTGGGTCTCCTGGAAGTGTCGCCCTCTGGTAGACACTTAGCAGAATTCAGCCTGCCGCCTGCTAGGGACTCAGCCTCCGGCATGTACCCAGGCTCGGGTAGCCCTGGCTTTCCCAGCCGCCTGGGACAATCTCTCCCTCTCTCCTGGAACCCTGGGCCAGCCTGCCGCCTCAGGCTTAGCCCCCTGGGTCGCCTGGAAGTGGTGCCCTCTCGGTAGACACTTGGCAGCATGCAGCCTGCCACCTGCTAGGGACTTAGCCTCTGGCTTTACCCAGGCTCGGGTAGCCCTGGGTCGGCCTGGCTTTCCCAGCCGCCTGGGACGATCTCTCCCTCTCTCTCCTGGAACCCTGGGCCGGCCTGCCGCCTCAGGCTTAGCCCCCTGGGTCGCCTGGAAGTGGCGCCGCCTTGTGGACGAGCCGGGGAGAGCGGCTCTCCGTTGCCATCCGGTGGATTTTTAGCAGAATGCAGCCTGCAACCCGAGTGCTGGCGCCGCCTTGTGGACGAGCCGGGGACTGCGGCTCTCCGTTGCCATCCGGTGGATTTTTAGCAGATTGCAGCCTTCCACCTGCTAGGGACTTAGCCTCCGGCATGTGCCCAGGCTCGGGTAGCCCTGGGTAGGCCTGGCTTTCCCAGCCGCCTGGGACGATCTCTCCCTCTTCTCCTGGAACCCTGGGCCAGCCTGCCGCCTCAGGCTTAGCCCCCTGGGTTGCCTGGAAGTGGTGCCCTCTCGGTAGACACTTAGCAGAACGCAGCCTGCCGCCTGCTAGGGACTTATCCTCTGGCTTTACCCAGGCTGGGGTGGCCCTGGGTCGGCCTGGCTTTTTTCCCAGCCGCCTGGGACAATCTCTCCCTCTCTCCATGAACCCTGGGCCGGCCTGCCGCCTCAGACTTCCCCTTCCGCTCCGAGCGGCCGCAGTTCTCGTTCTGGTCCGCCTGGCAGCTACCTCCGCCGGCTGCCAATCATCTCTCTCTCTCTCTCCCCCCGGCCGCCCGGGGGAACTTCCCTTCTGCGCGCGCCTGGCAGCTACCTCCGCCTGCCAATCATCTCTCCCCCGGCCCTCCCGGGGGACCTCCCTTCTGCGCCGGCCGGCCGGCCGGCCGGCTGCAGTTCTCACTGGTCCGTGTTGTATGGGGTTTATTAAAATGTCGGTCTTTTTCCCCCAAAGTGTCTAAAAGTGCCGATCGGCTCGGCGGGAGGCGCCCGTCGCCTCCCCCGGGATGGCGGCACCGGCGCCCTCTCGCCGTACCTGCCAGCGGCCGCTCGTCTCCCCTGGCCCGCGCCGGGGGATTTCCCTTCTGCTCGGAGCGGCCGCAGTTCTCCTTCTGGTCCGCCTGGCGGCTGCCTCCGCCTGCTGCCAATCATCTCTCCCCGGCCGCACAGGGGGACTTCCCTTCTGCGCGCCTGGCAGCTCCTGCCAATCATCTCTCCCCGGCCGCCCGGGGGATCTCACCGAGGTCCGTGTTTCGTGGGGTTTTATTTCAAAGTTTGCCTTTTTTATTTTTTATTTTTTTCCCCAAAGTGTCCGAGAGCCGATCGGCTCAGCGGGGGGCGCCCGTCGCCTCGCCCGGGATGGCGGCACCGGCGCCCTCTCGCCGTACCTGCCAGCGGCCGCTCGTCTCCCCTGGCCCGCCCGGGGGATTTCCCTTCTGCTCGGAGCGGCCGCAGTTCTCATTCTAGCGCGCAGGGCAGCTCCTGCCAATCATCTCTCCCTTCCGCGACCAGCCGGAAGCGGTTCTCATTGGTCCGTGTTTCGTTGGTTATTTATTTTTCAAAGTTTGACTTTTTCTTTTTTTTTTCCCCAAAAGTGTCTAAAAGTGCCGATTGGCTCGGCGGGAAGCGCCCGCCTGAAAACCGAGGCTTGCCACGCGACCTAAAGAGGCTTGTCTCGCAACCCGGGGGGGCGGTGCCCTCGCTCTGCCTCCCCCCCGCAGGGATCCGCCGTCGGCGGCCTGTCAGCAGAGTTCACTGGGACTTTGTCAGAGTCGGGTGTCCGATGCCCTGGTACTCTGACTTTTGGTAAGCTAATTGACAGCACACGCTGTCTCGGACACGGTTCTTGACGGGGGTGTTCAAAAGTAGGTCACAGAGAGAGTGTCACCTGTCCCATTACATGAAGACCAACCACTCAAAGTGTCCGACTTTGTGGAACTCCGGCCCGGATCCGGCCGTCAAATTCAACCTCATTCCGGTAGTGCCTTTTCGGCTCCGAGGCCTCCTCCGGGGCCGTCCGACGCCCGGTTCCACGGCGGGACCCCCGACACCGACTCGAGGTGGTACCCCTTCGTGCCGGCCGAGGCGCGCCGCCGCCGGCGTGAGGGCGCCGCTCCCCGGAGTGAAACACGGCCGCCGGAGGAATTTTGAAAGTTGAAAATTTGACTAAGTGTCGACGGAAGTGCCATATGCGCCGGGCGGGAGGCGCCCGTCGCCTCGCCCGGGATGGCGGCGCCGGCGCCGGCTCGCCGCGCCTGCCAGAGGCCGCTCGTCTCCCCGGAGGCCCGGGGGATTTCCCTTCTGCTCGGAGCGGCCGCAGTTCTCCTTCTGGTCCGCCTGGCAGCTACCTCCGCCGGCTGCCAATCATCTCTCTCCCCGGCCCGGGGGGGACGACTCTCCCTTCTGCGCGTGCGCGCCTGTCAGCTCCTGCAAATCGTCTCTCCCGCCGCCCGCCGAGGGTGACTTCCCTTCTGCGCGTGCGCGCCTGTCAGCTCCTGCCAATCATCTCTCCTCTCTCCCCGCGGCCGCCCGGGGACTTTCCCTTCTGCGCGCGCGCGTGCGCGCCTGTCAGCTCCTGCAAATCGTCTCTCCCCCCGGCCGCCAAGGGGGATTTCCCTTCTGCGTGCGCGCCTGTCAGCTCCTGCAAATCCTCTCTCCCCGGCCGCTCGGGGAGGCGGGATCTCGCCCTCTGGTAGACGCTAGCAGCCTGCCACCTGCTAGGGACTCGGCCTCCGGCATTACCCAGGCAACGGCAGCCCTGGGTCGGCCTGGCTTTTTCCCAGCCGCCCGGGACGATCTCTCCCTCTCTCCTGGAACCCTGGGCCGGCCTGCCGCCCTCAGGCTTAGCCCCCTGGGTCGCCCGGAAGTGGCGCCGCCTTGTGGACGAGCCGGGGAGAGCGGCTCTACGTTGCCATCCGGTGGATTTTTAGCAAATTGCAGCTTTCCATAGCAAATTGCAGCTTTCCATAGCAAATTGCAGCTTTCCACCTGCTAGGGACTTATCCTCTGGCTTTACCCAGGCTGGGGTGGCCCTGGGTCGGCCTGGCTTTTTTCCCAGCCGCCTGGGACGATCTCTCCCTCTCTCCTGGAACCCCGGGCCGGCCTGCCGCCCTCAGGCTTAGCCCCCTGGGTCTCCTGGAAGTGTCTCCCTCTGGAAGTCACTTAGCAGAACGCAGCCTACCGCCTTGCTAGGGACTTAGCCTCTGGCTTTACCCAGGCTAGGGTAGCCCTGGGTCGGCCTGGCTTTTTTCCCAGCCGCCCGGGACGATCTCTCCCTCTCTCCTGGAACCCTGGGCCGGCCTGCCGCCCTCAGGCTTAGCCCCCTGGGTCGCCTGGAAGTGGCGCCGCCTTGTGGACGAGCCGGGGAGAGCGGCTCTCCGTTGCCATCCGGTGGATTTTTAGCAGAATGCAGCCTGCAACCCGAGTGCTGGCGCCGCCTTGTGGACGAGCCGGGGACCGCGGCTCTCCGTTGCCATCCGGTGGATTTTTAGCAGAATGCAGCCTTCCACCTGCTAGGGACTTAGCCTCCGGCATGTATCCAGGCTCGGGTAGCCCTGGGTAGGCCTGGCTTTCCCAGCCGCCTGGGACAATCTCTCCCTCTCTCCTGGAGCCCATGGCCGGCCTGCCGCCCTCAGGCTTAGCCCCCTGGGTTTCCTGGAAGCGTCTACCTCTGGTAGACACTTAGCAGAATGCAGCCTTCCACCTGCTAGGGACTTAGCCTCCGGCATGTACCCAGGCTCGGGTAGCCCTGGGTAGGCCTGGCTTTCCCAGCCGCCTGGGACGATCTCTCCCTCTCTCCTGGAACCCTGGGCCGGCCTGCCGCCCTCAGGCTTAGCCCCCTGGGTCGCCTGGAAGTGGCGCCGCCTTGTGGACAAGCGGGGGAGAGCGGCTCTCCGTTGCCATCCGGTGGATTTTTAGCAGAATGCAGCCTGCAACCCGAGTGCTGGCGCCGCCTTGTGGACGAGCCGGGGACCGCGGCTCTCCGTTGCCATCCGGTGGATTTTTAGCAGATTGCAGCCTTCCACCTGCTAGGGACTTAGCCTCCGGCATGTACCCAGGCTCGGGTAGCCCTGGGTAGGCCTGGCTTTTTTCCCAGCCGCCTGGGACGAACTCTCCCTCTCTCCTGGAACCCTGGGCCGGCCTGCCGCCCTCAGGCTTAGCCCCCTGGGTCTCCTGGAAGTGTCTCCCTCTGGAAGTCACTTAGCAGAACGCAGCCTGCCGCCTGCTAGGGACTTAGCCTCTGGCTTTACCCAGGCTAGGGTAGCCCTGGGTCGGCCTGGCTTTTTTCCCAGCCGCCTGGGACGATCTCTCCCTCTCTCCTGGAACCCTGGGCCAGCCTGCCGCCTCAGGCTTAGCCCCCTGGGTTGCCTGGAAGTGGTGCCCTCTTGGTAGACACTTAGCAGATTGCAGCCTTCCACCTGCTAGGGACTTAGCCTCTGGCATTACCCAGGCTCGGGTCGGCCTGGCTGTCCCAGCCGCCTGGGACGATCTCTCCCTCTCTCCTGGAACCCTGGGCCGGCCTGCCGCCCTCAGGCTTAGCCCCCTGGGTCGCCTGGAAGTGGCGCCGCCTTGTGGACAAGCGGGGGAGAGCGGCTCTCCGTTGCCATCCGGTGGATTTTTAGCAGAATGCAGCCTGCAACCCGAGTGCTGGCGCCGCCTTGTGGACGAGCCGGGGACCGCGGCTCTCCGTTGCCATCCGGTGGATTTTTAGCAGATTGCAGCCTTCCACCTGCTAGGGACTTAGCCTCTGGCATTACCCAGGCTCGGGTAGGCCTGGCTGTCCCAGCCGCCTGGGACGATCTCTCCCTCTCTCCTGGAACCCTGGGCCGGCCTGCCACCTCAGGCTTAGCCCCCTGGGTCGCCTGGAAGTGGCGCCGCCTTGTGGGCAAGCGGGGGAGAGCGGCTCTCCGTTGCCATCCGGTGGATTTTTAGCAGAATGCAGCCTGCAACCCGAGTGCTGGCGCCGCCTTGTGGACGAGCCGGGGACTGCGGCTCTCCGTTGCCATCCGGTGGATTTTTAGCAGATTGCAGCCTTCCACCTGCTAGGGACTTAGCCTCTGGCATTACCCAGGCTCGGGTAGGCCTGGCTTTCCCAGCCGCCTGGGACCATCTCTCCCTCCCTCCTGGAACCCATGGCCAGCCTGCCGCCTCAGGCTTAGCCCCCTGGGTCTCCTGGAAGTGTCGCCCTCTGGTAGACACTTAGCAGAACGCAGCCTTCCACCTGTTAGGGACTTAGCCTCCGGCATGTACCCAGGCTCGGGTAGCCCTGGGTAGGCCTGGCTCTCCCAGCCGCCTGGGACGGTCTCTCCCTCTCTCCTGGAACCCTGGGCCAGCCTGCCGCCTCAGGCTTAGCCCCCTGGGTCTCCTGGAAGTGTCGCCCTCTGGTAGACACTTAGCAGAATGCAGCCTTCCACCTGCTAGGGACTTAGCCTCCGGCATGTACCCCGGCTCGGGTAGCCCTGGGTAGGCCTGGCTCTCCCAGCCGCCTGGGACGGTCTCTCCCTCTCTCCTGGAACCCTGGGCCAGCCTGCCGCCTCAGGCTTAGCCCCCTGGGTCTCCTGGAAGTGTCTCCCTCTGGAAGACACTTAGCAGAACGCAGCCTGCCACCTGCTAGGGACTTAGCCTCTGGCTTTACCCAGGCTTGGGTAGCCCTGGGTCGGCCTGGCTTTTTTCCCAGCCGCCCGGGACGATCTCTCCCTCTCTCCTGGAACCCTGGGCCGGCCTGCCACCTCAGGCTTAGCCCCCTGGGTCGCCTGGAAGTGGCGCCGCCTTGTGGATGAGCCGGGGAGAGCGGCTCTACGTTGCCATCCGGTGGATTTTTAACAGAATGCAGCCTGCAACCCGAGTGCTGGCGCCGCCTTGTGGACGAGCCGGGGACTGCGGCTCTCCGTTGCCATCCGGTGGATTTTTAGCAGATTGCAGCCTGCCAGCTGCTAGGGACTAAGTCTCTGGCGTTACCCAGGCTCGGGTAGCCCTGGCTTTCCCAGCCGCCTGGGACAATCTCTCCCTCCCTCCTGGAACCCATGGCCGGCCTGCCGCCCTCAGGCTTAGCCCCCTGGGTCTCCTGGAAGTGTCTCCCTCTGGAAGACACTTAGCAGAACGCAGCCTGCCACCTGCTAGGGACTTAGCCTCTGGCTTTGCCCAGGCTCGGGTAGCCCTGGGTCGGCCTGGCTTTTTTCCCAGCCGCCCGGGACGATCTCTCCCTCCCTCCTGGAACCCTGGGCCAGCCTGCCGCCTCAGGCTTAGCCCCCTGGGTCTCCTGGAAGTGTCGCCCTCTGGTAGACACTTAGCAGAATGCAGCCTTCCACCTGCTAGGGACTTAGCCTCCGGCATGTACCCCGGCTCGGGTAGCCCTGGGTAGGCCTGGCTCTCCCAGCCGCCTGGGACGGTCTCTCCCTCTCTCCTGGAACCCTGGGCCAGCCTGCCGCCTCAGGCTTAGCCCCCTGGGTCTCCTGGAAGTGTCGCCCTCTGGTAGACACTTAGCAGAATGCAGCCTTCCACCTGTTAGGGACTCAGCCTCCGGCATGTACCCAGGCTTGGGTAGCCCCAGCCCGGCCTGGCGCTCGCCGCAGGAAGGCCTCCTCGGGGGCTCCGTTTTTTTGGGGGGTTTTTTTTGTCAAAGTGTCTACGGAAGTGGAAGTTCTCTCAGGGGGAAGCTCCCCTCGGACCCTGCCCAGGAGGGTGAGCCCCGGCCCGGCTTGCCTCCCCTAGGCCCGCCCGCTCCGGAACCCGGTTCTCCCTGCAGACCCCGCCTCGGGGCAACCCTCCAGCTCCCCATCTCCCGGCAGCCGGGGTCAAATACAGCACCACCTCTTCCTTCCGCTGGCCCTCAAGAGTCCTCACCGCTCCCCCAGGCAGGCTTCCACGGGAGGCCGATCGGACCCCGCCATTAAGCCCCCTGACAAACGGCCGTCCCTGGAAGTCTCTCCGGGGCCGACTATTAAGTCCCACCGCCGACCCTCCGGGGCCGACTATTAAGTCCCACCGCCGACCCTCCGGGGCCGACTATTAAGTCCCACCGCCGACCCTCCGGGGCCGACTATTAAGTCCCACCGCCGACCCTCCGGGGCCGACTATTAAGTCCCACCGCCGACCCTCCGGGGCCGACTATTAAGTCCCACCGCCGACCCTCCGGGGCCGACTATTAAGTCCCACCGCCGACCCTCCGGGGCCGACTATTAAGTCCCACCGCCGACCCTCCGGGGCCGACTATTAAGTCCCACCGCCGACCCTCCGGGGCCGACTATTAAGTCCCACCGCCGACCCTCCGGGGCCGACTATTAAGTCCCACCGCCGACCCTCCGGGGCCGACTATTAAGTCCCACCGCCGACCCTCCGGGGCCGACTATTAAGTCCCACCGCCGACCCTCCGGGGCCGACTATTAAGTCCCACCGCCGACCCTCCGGGGCCGACTATTAAGTCCCACCGCCGACCCTCCGGGGCCGACTATTAAGTCCCACCGCCGACCCTCCGGGGCCGACTATTAAGTCCCACCGCCGACCCTCCGGGGCCGACTATTAAGTCCCACCGCCGACCCTCCGGGGCCGACTATTAAGTCCCACCGCCGACCCTCCGGGGCCGACTATTAAGTCCCACCGCCGACCCTCCGGGGCCGACTATTAAGTCCCACCGCCGACCCTCCGGGGCCGACTATTAAGTCCCACCGCCGACCCTCCGGGGCCGACTATTAAGTCCCACCGCCGACCCTCCGGGGCCGACTATTAAGCCCACTGCCAGAGATAGCACTCATGGGAATCTCTCTGGGCCCGACTATTAAGTCCAACTGTGACTTATGCTTGGAAATGTGACTTATGCTTGGAAATGTGACTTATGCTGGCAAATGTGACTTATGCTGGCAAATGTGACTTATGCTGGCAAATGTGACTTATGCTGGCAAATGTGACTTATGCTGGGAAATGTGACTTGTCCTCCCAAATGTGACTTATGCTGGCAAATGTGACTTATGCTGGCAAATGTGACTTATGCTGGCAAATGTGACTTATGCTGGCAAATGTGACTTATGCTGGCAAATGTGACTTATGCTGGCAAATGTGACTTATGCTGGGAAATGTGACTTGTCCTCCCAAATGTGACTTATGCTGGCAAATGTGACTTATGCTGGCAAATGTGACTTATGCTGGCAAATGTGACTTATGCTGGCAAATGTGACTTATGCTGGCAAATGTGACTTATGCTGGCAAATGTGACTTATGCTGGCAAATGTGACTTATGCTGGCAAATGTGACTTATGCTGGCAAATGTGACTTGTCCTCCCAAATGTGACTTATGCTGGGAAATGTGACTTGTCCTCCCAAATGTGACTTATGCTGGCAAATGTGACTTGTCCGCCCGAATGTGACTTATCCAGCTAAATGAGACTTCTCCCTAAGCTGAGCTCCAGGGAGGGTAGCTGGTAGACTGGGGGCTTAATCTTCAGCTTCTACCGGGCTTATGGAGCCCTGAGTCGGCCTGGCTCTCCCAGCCGCCGGGGACAATCTCTCCCTCTCTCCTGGAACCCTGGGCCAGCCTGCCGCCTCAGGCTCGCCCCCCTGGGTCTCCTGGAAGTGGCGCCGCCTTGTGGACGAGCCGGGGAGAGCGGCTCTCCGTTGCCATCCGGTGGATTTTTAGCAGAATGCAGCCTGCAACCTGAATGCTGGCGCCGCCTTGTGGACAAGCCGGGGAGCGCGCCTCTCCGTTGCCATCCGGTGGATTTTTAGCAGATTGCAGCCTTCCACCTGCTAGGGACTTAGCCTCCGGCGTTACCCAGGCTCGGGTAGCCCTGGGTAGGCCTGGCTTTCCCAGCCGCCTGGGACAATCTCTCCCTCTCTCCTGGAACCCTGGGCCTGCCTGCCGCCTCAGGCTTAGCCCCCTGGGTTGCCTGGAAGTGGTGCCCTCTTGGTAGACACTTAGCAGAATGCAGCCTGCCACCTGCTAGGGACTGAGCCTCCGGCATTACCCAGGCTCGGGTAGCCCTGGGTAGGCCTGGCTCTCCCAGCCGCCTGGGACAATCTCTCCCTCTCTCCTGGAACCCTGGGCCAGCCTGCCGCCTCAGGCTCGCCCCCCTGGGTCTCCTGGAAGTGGCGCCGCCTTGTGGACGAGCCGGGGAGAGCGGCTCTCCGTTGCCATCCGGTGGATTTTTAGCAGAATGCAGCCTGCAACCTGAATGCTGGCGCCGCCTTGTGGACAAGCCGGGGAGCGCGCCTCTCCGTTGCCATCCGGTGGATTTTTAGCAGATTGCAGCCTTCCACCTGCTAGGGACTTAGCCTCCGGCGTTACCCAGGCTCGGGTAGCCCTGGGTAGGCCTGGCTTTCCCAGCCGCCTGGGACAATCTCTCCCTCTCTCCTGGAACCCTGGGCCTGCCTGCCGCCTCAGGCTTAGCCCCCTGGGTTGCCTGGAAGTGGTGCCCTCTTGGTAGACACTTAGCAGAATGCAGCCTGCCACCTGCTAGGGACTGAGCCTCCGGCATTACCCAGGCTCGGGTAGCCCTGGGTAGGCCTGGCTCTCCCAGCCGCCTGGGACAATCTCTCCCTCTCTCCTGGAACCCTGGGCCAGCCTGCCGCCTCAGGCTCGCCCCCCTGGGTCTCCTGGAAGTGGCGCCGCCTTGTGGACGAGCCGGGGAGAGCGGCTCTCCGTTGCCATCCGGTGGATTTTTAGCAGAATGCAGCCTGCAACCTGAATGCTGGCGCCGCCTTGTGGACAAGCCGGGGAGCGCGCCTCTCCGTTGCCATCCGGTGGATTTTTAGCAGATTGCAGCCTTCCACCTGCTAGGGACTTAGCCTCCGGCGTTACCCAGGCTCGGGTAGCCCTGGGTAGGCCTGGCTTTCCCAGCCGCCTGGGACAATCTCTCCCTCTCTCCTGGAACCCTGGGCCTGCCTGCCGCCTCAGGCTTAGCCCCCTGGGTTGCCTGGAAGTGGTGCCCTCTTGGTAGACACTTAGCAGAATGCAGCCTGCCACCTGCTAGGGACTGAGCCTCCGGCATTACCCAGGCTCGGGTAGCCCTGGGTAGGCCTGGCTTTCCCAGCCGCCTGGGACAATCTCTCCCTCTCTCCTGGAACCCTGGGCCTGCCTGCCGCCTCAGGCTTAGCCCCCTGGGTTGCCTGGAAGTGGTGCCCTCTTGGTAGACACTTAGCAGAATGCAGCCTGCCACCTGCTAGGGACTGAGCCTCCGGCATTACCCAGGCTCGGGTAGCCCTGGGTAGGCCTGGCTCTCCCAGCCGCCTGGGACAATCTCTCCCTCTCTCCTGGAACCCTGGGCCAGCCTGCCGCCTCAGGCTCGCCCCCCTGGGTCTCCTGGAAGTGGCGCCGCCTTGTGGACGAGCCGGGGAGAGCGGCTCTCCGTTGCCATCCGGTGGATTTTTAGCAGAATGCAGCCTGCAACCTGAATGCTGGCGCCGCCTTGTGGACAAGCCGGGGAGCGCGCCTCTCCGTTGCCATCCGGTGGATTTTTAGCAGATTGCAGCCTTCCACCTGCTAGGGACTTAGCCTCCGGCGTTACCCAGGCTCGGGTAGCCCTGGGTAGGCCTGGCTTTCCCAGCCGCCTGGGACAATCTCTCCCTCTCTCCTGGAACCCTGGGCCTGCCTGCCGCCTCAGGCTTAGCCCCCTGGGTTGCCTGGAAGTGGTGCCCTCTTGGTAGACACTTAGCAGAATGCAGCCTGCCACCTGCTAGGGACTGAGCCTCCGGCATTACCCAGGCTCGGGTAGCCCTGGGTAGGCCTGGCTCTCCCAGCCGCCTGGGACAATCTCTCCCTCTCTCCTGGAACCCTGGGCCAGCCTGCCGCCTCAGGCTCGCCCCCCTGGGTCTCCTGGAAGTGGCGCCGCCTTGTGGACGAGCCGGGGAGAGCGGCTCTCCGTTGCCATCCGGTGGATTTTTAGCAGAATGCAGCCTGCAACCTGAATGCTGGCGCCGCCTTGTGGACAAGCCGGGGAGCGCGCCTCTCCGTTGCCATCCGGTGGATTTTTAGCAGATTGCAGCCTTCCACCTGCTAGGGACTTAGCCTCCGGCGTTACCCAGGCTCGGGTAGCCCTGGGTAGGCCTGGCTTTCCCAGCCGCCTGGGACAATCTCTCCCTCTCTCCTGGAACCCTGGGCCTGCCTGCCGCCTCAGGCTTAGCCCCCTGGGTTGCCTGGAAGTGGTGCCCTCTTGGTAGACACTTAGCAGAATGCAGCCTGCCACCTGCTAGGGACTGAGCCTCCGGCATTACCCAGGCTCGGGTAGCCCTGGGTAGGCCTGGCTCTCCCAGCCGCCTGGGACAATCTCTCCCTCTCTCC
>NW_027440644.1:35000-50000 GCF_031893055.1 Leptodactylus fuscus | reverse complement strand
GGGACCGCCGGTCAGGGTTGGCCCCGGTGGTCGCTGCGGACCCCCGGCGGCCGGTCGACCGGGGAAACCCCCGTGGCCGCGCGCGTCGCCTGGTGCAGTGCGTGGGAAGAGGCGGGTGAGCCGTCTCTGCCGGTGTCACGGGGGCTTGTCACGCTGCTGCTGCCGCTCCTCTCTTTCCCGTCATCGCCAAGGCGGTCAGGCCGGGTGGCGGGGGTGATCTTCCGTTCCGGCGGGCGCCGGTTCGGGTCTTACGGAGGTGCGGAGGTCAACCTGTGCTCTCGGGCGTCGGGCCTCCCGAAGAGCCGGGGCTCGGGCGCGGAGCCCGGCCCGGATTCGGCGAGGAACCCTTTCGTTCGTAGGGGACGCCCGGTTTTCTGACACCTCGGGGGTCGGACGGGGCGAAGGCAAACTCTCTCTCGCCGATGTCCTGGGTCTGCCGCGGGCGCCCGCCCTGGGCGGGTGGCGCCGCGCCGGCCTTAAGCTTTTCCGCTACGCCGCTCCGGAGCTGAAGGGAAGGAAAGACCCCGCGCCTTAGCCGGCGCGGACCCCCTAGGTCCGGCCGAGCGAGGGTCCCTTCCCGCCGGGTCGGCGGCCGTCAGATCGATCGGTGGGTGACCCGCGGGTGACGGGTGACTCGTCCGAGGCTTGCCACGCGACGCGGAGGGGGCTTGTCTCGCAACCGGCGCGTCCTCGCTCTTTTCGCCCCCAGCGGAGATCCACTATCGGCGGCGTGAGAGCTGAGGTCGCAGGGACTTTGTCGGAGACGGATGTCCGAGGCCCTGGTACTCCGACTTTTGGTAAGCTAATTGACACGACCCGCTGTCTCGGACACGGTTCTTGACGGGGGTGTTCAAAAGTATGTCACAGAGAGAGTGTCACCTGTCCCATTACATGAAGACCAACTACTCAAAGTGTCCGACTTTGTGGAACTCCGGCCCGGATCCGGCCGTCAAATTCAACCTCATTCCGGTAGTGCCTTTTCCGCTCCGAGGCCTCCTCCGGGGCCGTCCGACGCCCGGTTCCACGGCGGGACCCCCGACACCGACTCGAGGTGGTACCCCTTTTTGCCGGCCGAGGTGCGCCGCCGCCGGCGTGAGGACGCCGCTCCCCGGTGTGAAAAACGGCCGCCGGAGGAATTTTGAAAGTTGAAAATTTGGCAAAGTGTCGACGGAAGTGCCAACCGCGCCGGCGGGGAGGCGCCCGTCGCCTCGCCCGGGATGGCGGCACCGGCGCCGGGTCGCCGCGCCTGCCAGCGGCCGCTAGTCTCCCCGGACGCCCGGGGGATTTCCCTTCCGCTCCCAGCGGCCGCAGTTCTCCTTCTGGTCCGCCTGGCGGCTGCCTCCGCCGGCTGCCAATCATCTCTCCCCGGCCGCCCGGGGGATTTCCCTTCTGCGCGCCTGTCAGCTCCTGCCAATCATCTCTCCCCGGCCGCCAAGGGGGATTTCCCTTCTGCGCGCCTGGCAGCTCCTGCCAATCATCTCTCCCCGGCCGCCCGGGGGATCTCGTTAAGGTCCGTGTTTCGTGGGGTTTTATTTCAAAGTTTGTCTTTTTTTTCCCCAAAGTGTCTAAGAGCCGATCGGCTCAGCGGGGGGCGCCCGTCGCCTCGCCCGGGATGGCGGCACCGGCGCCGGGTCGCCGTGCCTGCCAGCGGCCGCTCGGGGGATTTCCCTTCTGCGCGCCTGTCAGCTCCTGCCAATCATCTCTCCCCGGCCGCCCGGGGGATCTCTTATGGTCCGTGTTTTATGGGGTTTTTTTTTTGTGCGTTTGACCTTTTTTTCCCCCAAAGCGTCTAAGTGCCGATCGGCTCGGCGGGAGGCGCCCGCCTGAAAACTGCGGCTTGCCACGCGACCTGAAGAGGCTTGTCACGCAACCCGGGGGGGCGGTGCCCTCGCTCTGCCTCCCCCCCGCGGGGATCCGCCGTCGGCGGCCTGTGAGCAGAGTTCACTGGGACTTTGTCAGAGTCGGGTGTCCGATCCCCTGGTACTCTGACTTTTGGTAAGCTAATTGACAGGACTCGCTGTCTCGGACACGGTTCTTGACGGGGGTGTTCAAAAGTAGGTCACAGAGAGAGTGTCACCTGTCCCATTACATGAAGACCAACCACTCAAAGTGTCCGACTTTGTGGAACTCCGGCCCGGATCCGGCCGTCAAATTCAACCTCATTCCGGTAGTGCCTTTTCCGCTCCGAGGCCTCCTCCGGGGCCGTCCGACGCCCGGTTCCACGGCGGGACCCCCGACACCGACTCGAGGAGGTACCCCTTTTTGCCGGCCGAGGTGCGCCGCCGCCGGCGTGAGGACGCCGCTCCCCGGTGTGAAAAACGGCCGCCGGAGGAATTTTGAAAGTTGAAAATTTGGCAAAGTGTCGACGGAAGTGCCAACCGCGCCGGCGGGGAGGCGCCCGTCGCCTCGCCCGGGATGGCGGCACCGGCGCCGGGTCGCCGCGCCTGCCGCGGCCGCTAGTCTCCCCGGACGCCCGGGGGATTTCCCTTCCGCTCCCAGCGGCCGCAGTTCTCCTTCCGGTCCGCCTGGCGGCTGCCTCCGCCGGCTGCCAATCATCTCTCCGGATTTCCCTTCTGCGCGCCTGTCAGCTCCTGCAAATCCTCTCTCCCCGGCCGCTCGGGGAGGCGGGATCTCGCCCTCTGGTAGACGCTAGCAGCCTGCCACCTGCTAGGGACTCGGCCTCTGGCATTACCCAGGCTCCGGCAGCCCTGGGTCGGCCTGGCTTTTCCCAGCCGCCTGGGACGATCTCTCCCTCTGTCCTGGAACCCTGGGCCGGCCTGCCGCCTCAGGCTTAGCCCCCTGGGTCGCCTGGAAGTGGCGCCGCCTTGTGGACGAGCCGGGGAGAGCCGCTCTCCGTTGCCATCCGGTGGATTTTTAGCAAATTGCAGCTTTCCATAGCAAATTGCAGCCTTCCACCTGCTAGGGACTTAGCCTCCGGCATGTACCCAGGCTCTGGTAGCCCTGGGTAGGCCTGGCTTTCCCAGCCGCCTGGGACAAATCTCTCCCTCTCTCCTGGAACCCTGGGCCAGCCTGCCGCCTCAGGCTTAGCCCCCTGGGTCGCCTGGAAGTGGTGCCCTCTTGGTAGACACTTAGCAGAATGCAGCCTGCCACCTGCTAGGGACTTAGCCTCTGGCTTTACCCAGGCTCGGGTAGCCCTGGGTCGGCCTGGCTTTCCCAGCCGCCTGGGACAATCTCTCCCTCTCTCCTGGAACCCTGGGCCGGCCTGCCGCCTCAGGCTTAGCCCCCTGGGTCGCCTGGAAGTGGCGCCGCCTTGTGGACGAGCCGGGGAGAGCCGCTCTCCGTTGCCATCCGGTGGATTTTTAGCAAATTGCAGCTTTCCATAGCAAATTGCAGCCTTCCACCTGCTAGGGACTTAGCCTCCGGCATGTACCCAGGCTCGGGTAGCCCTGGGTAGGCCTGGCTTTCCCAGCCGCCTGGGACGATCTCTCCTTCTTCTCCTGGAACCCTGGGCCAGCCTGCCGCCTCAGGCTTAGCCCCCTGGGTTGCCTGGAAGTGGTGCCCTCTTGGTAGACACTTAGCAGAATGCAGCCTGCCACCTGCTAGGGACTTAGCCTCTGGCTTTACCCAGGCTCGGGTAGCCCTGGGTCGGCCTGGCTTTCCCAGCCGCCTGGGACAATCTCTCCCTCTCTCCTGGAACCCTGGGCCGGCCTGCCGCCTCAGGCTTAGCCCCCTGGGTCGCCTGGAAGTGGCGCCGCCTTGTGGACGAGCCGGGGAGAGCCGCTCTCCGTTGCCATCCGGTGGATTTTTAGCAAATTGCAGCTTTCCATAGCAAATTGCAGCCTTCCACCTGCTAGGGACTTAGCCTCCGGCATGTACCCAGGCTCGGGTGGCCCTGGGTAGGCCTGGCTTTCCCAGCCGCCTGGGTCAATCTCTCCCTCTCTCCTGGAACCCTGGGCCAGCCTGCCGCCTCAGGCTTAGCCCCCTGGGTCTCCTGGAAGTGTCGCCCTCTGGTAGACACTTAGCAGAATTCAGCCTGCCGCCTGCTAGGGACTCAGCCTCCGGCATGTACCCAGGCTCGGGTAGCCCTGGCTTTCCCAGCCGCCTGGGACAATCTCTCCCTCTCTCCTGGAACCCTGGGCCAGCCTGCCGCCTCAGGCTTAGCCCCCTGGGTCGCCTGGAAGTGGTGCCCTCTCGGTAGACACTTGGCAGCATGCAGCCTGCCACCTGCTAGGGACTTAGCCTCTGGCTTTACCCAGGCTCGGGTAGCCCTGGGTCGGCCTGGCTTTCCCAGCCGCCTGGGACGATCTCTCCCTCTCTCTCCTGGAACCCTGGGCCGGCCTGCCGCCTCAGGCTTAGCCCCCTGGGTCGCCTGGAAGTGGCGCCGCCTTGTGGACGAGCCGGGAGAGAGCGGCTCTCCGTTGCCATCCGGTGGATTTTTAGCAGAATGCAGCCTGCAACCCGAGTGCTGGCGCCGCCTTGTGGACGAGCCGGGGACTGCGGCTCTCCGTTGCCATCCGGTGGATTTTTAGCAGATTGCAGCCTTCCACCTGCTAGGGACTTAGCCTCCGGCATGTGCCCAGGCTCGGGTAGCCCTGGGTAGGCCTGGCTTTCCCAGCCGCCTGGGACGATCTCTCCCTCTTCTCCTGGAACCCTGGGCCAGCCTGCCGCCTCAGGCTTAGCCCCCTGGGTTGCCTGGAAGTGGTGCCCTCTCGGTAGACACTTAGCAGAACGCAGCCTGCCGCCTGCTAGGGACTTATCCTCTGGCTTTACCCAGGCTGGGGTGGCCCTGGGTCGGCCTGGCTTTTTTCCCAGCCGCCTGGGACAATCTCTCCCTCTCTCCATGAACCCTGGGCCGGCCTGCCGCCTCAGACTTCCCCTTCCGCTCCGAGCGGCCGCAGTTCTCGTTCTGGTCCGCCTGGCAGCTACCTCCGCCGGCTGCCAATCATCTCTCTCTCTCTCTCCCCCCGGCCGCCCGGGGGAACTTCCCTTCTGCGCGCGCCTGGCAGCTACCTCCGCCTGCCAATCATCTCTCCCCCGGCCCTCCCGGGGGACCTCCCTTCTGCGCCGGCCGGCCGGCCGGCCGGCTGCAGTTCTCACTGGTCCGTGTTGTATGGGGTTTATTAAAATGTCGGTCTTTTTCCCCCAAAGTGTCTAAAAGTGCCGATCGGCTCGGCGGGAGGCGCCCGTCGCCTCCCCCGGGATGGCGGCACCGGCGCCCTCTCGCCGTACCTGCCAGCGGCCGCTCGTCTCCCCTGGCCCGCGCCGGGGGATTTCCCTTCTGCTCGGAGCGGCCGCAGTTCTCCTTCTGGTCCGCCTGGCGGCTGCCTCCGCCTGCTGCCAATCATCTCTCCCCGGCCGCACAGGGGGACTTCCCTTCTGCGCGCCTGGCAGCTCCTGCCAATCATCTCTCCCCGGCCGCCCGGGGGATCTCACCGAGGTCCGTGTTTCGTGGGGTTTTATTTCAAAGTTTGCCTTTTTTATTTTTTATTTTTTTCCCCAAAGTGTCCGAGAGCCGATCGGCTCAGCGGGGGGCGCCCGTCGCCTCGCCCGGGATGGCGGCACCGGCGCCCTCTCGCCGTACCTGCCAGCGGCCGCTCGTCTCCCCTGGCCCGCCCGGGGGATTTCCCTTCTGCTCGGAGCGGCCGCAGTTCTCATTCTAGCGCGCAGGGCAGCTCCTGCCAATCATCTCTCCCTTCCGCGACCAGCCGGAAGCGGTTCTCATTGGTCCGTGTTTCGTTGGTTATTTATTTTTCAAAGTTTGACTTTTTCTTTTTTTTTTCCCCAAAAGTGTCTAAAAGTGCCGATTGGCTCGGCGGGAAGCGCCCGCCTGAAAACCGAGGCTTGCCACGCGACCTAAAGAGGCTTGTCTCGCAACCCGGGGGGGCGGTGCCCTCGCTCTGCCTCCCCCCCGCAGGGATCCGCCGTCGGCGGCCTGTCAGCAGAGTTCACTGGGACTTTGTCAGAGTCGGGTGTCCGATGCCCTGGTACTCTGACTTTTGGTAAGCTAATTGACAGCACACGCTGTCTCGGACACGGTTCTTGACGGGGGTGTTCAAAAGTAGGTCACAGAGAGAGTGTCACCTGTCCCATTACATGAAGACCAACCACTCAAAGTGTCCGACTTTGTGGAACTCCGGCCCGGATCCGGCCGTCAAATTCAACCTCATTCCGGTAGTGCCTTTTCGGCTCCGAGGCCTCCTCCGGGGCCGTCCGACGCCCGGTTCCACGGCGGGACCCCCGACACCGACTCGAGGTGGTACCCCTTCGTGCCGGCCGAGGCGCGCCGCCGCCGGCGTGAGGGCGCCGCTCCCCGGAGTGAAACACGGCCGCCGGAGGAATTTTGAAAGTTGAAAATTTGACTAAGTGTCGACGGAAGTGCCATATGCGCCGGGCGGGAGGCGCCCGTCGCCTCGCCCGGGATGGCGGCGCCGGCGCCGGCTCGCCGCGCCTGCCAGAGGCCGCTCGTCTCCCCGGAGGCCCGGGGGATTTCCCTTCTGCTCGGAGCGGCCGCAGTTCTCCTTCTGGTCCGCCTGGCAGCTACCTCCGCCGGCTGCCAATCATCTCTCTCCCCGGCCCGGGGGGGACGACTCTCCCTTCTGCGCGTGCGCGCCTGTCAGCTCCTGCAAATCGTCTCTCCCGCCGCCCGCCGAGGGTGACTTCCCTTCTGCGCGTGCGCGCCTGTCAGCTCCTGCCAATCATCTCTCCTCTCTCCCCGCGGCCGCCCGGGGACTTTCCCTTCTGCGCGCGCGCGTGCGCGCCTGTCAGCTCCTGCAAATCGTCTCTCCCCCCGGCCGCCAAGGGGGATTTCCCTTCTGCGTGCGCGCCTGTCAGCTCCTGCAAATCCTCTCTCCCCGGCCGCTCGGGGAGGCGGGATCTCGCCCTCTGGTAGACGCTAGCAGCCTGCCACCTGCTAGGGACTCGGCCTCCGGCATTACCCAGGCAACGGCAGCCCTGGGTCGGCCTGGCTTTTTCCCAGCCGCCCGGGACGATCTCTCCCTCTCTCCTGGAACCCTGGGCCGGCCTGCCGCCCTCAGGCTTAGCCCCCTGGGTCGCCCGGAAGTGGCGCCGCCTTGTGGACGAGCCGGGGAGAGCGGCTCTACGTTGCCATCCGGTGGATTTTTAGCAAATTGCAGCTTTCCATAGCAAATTGCAGCTTTCCATAGCAAATTGCAGCTTTCCACCTGCTAGGGACTTATCCTCTGGCTTTACCCAGGCTGGGGTGGCCCTGGGTCGGCCTGGCTTTTTTCCCAGCCGCCTGGGACGATCTCTCCCTCTCTCCTGGAACCCCGGGCCGGCCTGCCGCCCTCAGGCTTAGCCCCCTGGGTCTCCTGGAAGTGTCTCCCTCTGGAAGTCACTTAGCAGAACGCAGCCTACCGCCTTGCTAGGGACTTAGCCTCTGGCTTTACCCAGGCTAGGGTAGCCCTGGGTCGGCCTGGCTTTTTTCCCAGCCGCCCGGGACGATCTCTCCCTCTCTCCTGGAACCCTGGGCCGGCCTGCCGCCCTCAGGCTTAGCCCCCTGGGTCGCCTGGAAGTGGCGCCGCCTTGTGGACGAGCCGGGGAGAGCGGCTCTCCGTTGCCATCCGGTGGATTTTTAGCAGAATGCAGCCTGCAACCCGAGTGCTGGCGCCGCCTTGTGGACGAGCCGGGGACCGCGGCTCTCCGTTGCCATCCGGTGGATTTTTAGCAGAATGCAGCCTTCCACCTGCTAGGGACTTAGCCTCCGGCATGTATCCAGGCTCGGGTAGCCCTGGGTAGGCCTGGCTTTCCCAGCCGCCTGGGACAATCTCTCCCTCTCTCCTGGAGCCCATGGCCGGCCTGCCGCCCTCAGGCTTAGCCCCCTGGGTTTCCTGGAAGCGTCTACCTCTGGTAGACACTTAGCAGAATGCAGCCTTCCACCTGCTAGGGACTTAGCCTCCGGCATGTACCCAGGCTCGGGTAGCCCTGGGTAGGCCTGGCTTTCCCAGCCGCCTGGGACGATCTCTCCCTCTCTCCTGGAACCCTGGGCCGGCCTGCCGCCCTCAGGCTTAGCCCCCTGGGTCGCCTGGAAGTGGCGCCGCCTTGTGGACAAGCGGGGGAGAGCGGCTCTCCGTTGCCATCCGGTGGATTTTTAGCAGAATGCAGCCTGCAACCCGAGTGCTGGCGCCGCCTTGTGGACGAGCCGGGGACCGCGGCTCTCCGTTGCCATCCGGTGGATTTTTAGCAGATTGCAGCCTTCCACCTGCTAGGGACTTAGCCTCCGGCATGTACCCAGGCTCGGGTAGCCCTGGGTAGGCCTGGCTTTTTTCCCAGCCGCCTGGGACGAACTCTCCCTCTCTCCTGGAACCCTGGGCCGGCCTGCCGCCCTCAGGCTTAGCCCCCTGGGTCTCCTGGAAGTGTCTCCCTCTGGAAGTCACTTAGCAGAACGCAGCCTGCCGCCTGCTAGGGACTTAGCCTCTGGCTTTACCCAGGCTAGGGTAGCCCTGGGTCGGCCTGGCTTTTTTCCCAGCCGCCTGGGACGATCTCTCCCTCTCTCCTGGAACCCTGGGCCAGCCTGCCGCCTCAGGCTTAGCCCCCTGGGTTGCCTGGAAGTGGTGCCCTCTTGGTAGACACTTAGCAGATTGCAGCCTTCCACCTGCTAGGGACTTAGCCTCTGGCATTACCCAGGCTCGGGTCGGCCTGGCTGTCCCAGCCGCCTGGGACGATCTCTCCCTCTCTCCTGGAACCCTGGGCCGGCCTGCCGCCCTCAGGCTTAGCCCCCTGGGTCGCCTGGAAGTGGCGCCGCCTTGTGGACAAGCGGGGGAGAGCGGCTCTCCGTTGCCATCCGGTGGATTTTTAGCAGAATGCAGCCTGCAACCCGAGTGCTGGCGCCGCCTTGTGGACGAGCCGGGGACCGCGGCTCTCCGTTGCCATCCGGTGGATTTTTAGCAGATTGCAGCCTTCCACCTGCTAGGGACTTAGCCTCTGGCATTACCCAGGCTCGGGTAGGCCTGGCTGTCCCAGCCGCCTGGGACGATCTCTCCCTCTCTCCTGGAACCCTGGGCCGGCCTGCCACCTCAGGCTTAGCCCCCTGGGTCGCCTGGAAGTGGCGCCGCCTTGTGGGCAAGCGGGGGAGAGCGGCTCTCCGTTGCCATCCGGTGGATTTTTAGCAGAATGCAGCCTGCAACCCGAGTGCTGGCGCCGCCTTGTGGACGAGCCGGGGACTGCGGCTCTCCGTTGCCATCCGGTGGATTTTTAGCAGATTGCAGCCTTCCACCTGCTAGGGACTTAGCCTCTGGCATTACCCAGGCTCGGGTAGGCCTGGCTTTCCCAGCCGCCTGGGACCATCTCTCCCTCCCTCCTGGAACCCATGGCCAGCCTGCCGCCTCAGGCTTAGCCCCCTGGGTCTCCTGGAAGTGTCGCCCTCTGGTAGACACTTAGCAGAACGCAGCCTTCCACCTGTTAGGGACTTAGCCTCCGGCATGTACCCAGGCTCGGGTAGCCCTGGGTAGGCCTGGCTCTCCCAGCCGCCTGGGACGGTCTCTCCCTCTCTCCTGGAACCCTGGGCCAGCCTGCCGCCTCAGGCTTAGCCCCCTGGGTCTCCTGGAAGTGTCGCCCTCTGGTAGACACTTAGCAGAATGCAGCCTTCCACCTGCTAGGGACTTAGCCTCCGGCATGTACCCCGGCTCGGGTAGCCCTGGGTAGGCCTGGCTCTCCCAGCCGCCTGGGACGGTCTCTCCCTCTCTCCTGGAACCCTGGGCCAGCCTGCCGCCTCAGGCTTAGCCCCCTGGGTCTCCTGGAAGTGTCTCCCTCTGGAAGACACTTAGCAGAACGCAGCCTGCCACCTGCTAGGGACTTAGCCTCTGGCTTTACCCAGGCTTGGGTAGCCCTGGGTCGGCCTGGCTTTTTTCCCAGCCGCCCGGGACGATCTCTCCCTCTCTCCTGGAACCCTGGGCCGGCCTGCCACCTCAGGCTTAGCCCCCTGGGTCGCCTGGAAGTGGCGCCGCCTTGTGGATGAGCCGGGGAGAGCGGCTCTACGTTGCCATCCGGTGGATTTTTAACAGAATGCAGCCTGCAACCCGAGTGCTGGCGCCGCCTTGTGGACGAGCCGGGGACTGCGGCTCTCCGTTGCCATCCGGTGGATTTTTAGCAGATTGCAGCCTGCCAGCTGCTAGGGACTAAGTCTCTGGCGTTACCCAGGCTCGGGTAGCCCTGGCTTTCCCAGCCGCCTGGGACAATCTCTCCCTCCCTCCTGGAACCCATGGCCGGCCTGCCGCCCTCAGGCTTAGCCCCCTGGGTCTCCTGGAAGTGTCTCCCTCTGGAAGACACTTAGCAGAACGCAGCCTGCCACCTGCTAGGGACTTAGCCTCTGGCTTTGCCCAGGCTCGGGTAGCCCTGGGTCGGCCTGGCTTTTTTCCCAGCCGCCCGGGACGATCTCTCCCTCCCTCCTGGAACCCTGGGCCAGCCTGCCGCCTCAGGCTTAGCCCCCTGGGTCTCCTGGAAGTGTCGCCCTCTGGTAGACACTTAGCAGAATGCAGCCTTCCACCTGCTAGGGACTTAGCCTCCGGCATGTACCCCGGCTCGGGTAGCCCTGGGTAGGCCTGGCTCTCCCAGCCGCCTGGGACGGTCTCTCCCTCTCTCCTGGAACCCTGGGCCAGCCTGCCGCCTCAGGCTTAGCCCCCTGGGTCTCCTGGAAGTGTCGCCCTCTGGTAGACACTTAGCAGAATGCAGCCTTCCACCTGTTAGGGACTCAGCCTCCGGCATGTACCCAGGCTTGGGTAGCCCCAGCCCGGCCTGGCGCTCGCCGCAGGAAGGCCTCCTCGGGGGCTCCGTTTTTTTGGGGGGTTTTTTTTGTCAAAGTGTCTACGGAAGTGGAAGTTCTCTCAGGGGGAAGCTCCCCTCGGACCCTGCCCAGGAGGGTGAGCCCCGGCCCGGCTTGCCTCCCCTAGGCCCGCCCGCTCCGGAACCCGGTTCTCCCTGCAGACCCCGCCTCGGGGCAACCCTCCAGCTCCCCATCTCCCGGCAGCCGGGGTCAAATACAGCACCACCTCTTCCTTCCGCTGGCCCTCAAGAGTCCTCACCGCTCCCCCAGGCAGGCTTCCACGGGAGGCCGATCGGACCCCGCCATTAAGCCCCCTGACAAACGGCCGTCCCTGGAAGTCTCTCCGGGGCCGACTATTAAGTCCCACCGCCGACCCTCCGGGGCCGACTATTAAGTCCCACCGCCGACCCTCCGGGGCCGACTATTAAGTCCCACCGCCGACCCTCCGGGGCCGACTATTAAGTCCCACCGCCGACCCTCCGGGGCCGACTATTAAGTCCCACCGCCGACCCTCCGGGGCCGACTATTAAGTCCCACCGCCGACCCTCCGGGGCCGACTATTAAGTCCCACCGCCGACCCTCCGGGGCCGACTATTAAGTCCCACCGCCGACCCTCCGGGGCCGACTATTAAGTCCCACCGCCGACCCTCCGGGGCCGACTATTAAGTCCCACCGCCGACCCTCCGGGGCCGACTATTAAGTCCCACCGCCGACCCTCCGGGGCCGACTATTAAGTCCCACCGCCGACCCTCCGGGGCCGACTATTAAGTCCCACCGCCGACCCTCCGGGGCCGACTATTAAGTCCCACCGCCGACCCTCCGGGGCCGACTATTAAGTCCCACCGCCGACCCTCCGGGGCCGACTATTAAGTCCCACCGCCGACCCTCCGGGGCCGACTATTAAGTCCCACCGCCGACCCTCCGGGGCCGACTATTAAGTCCCACCGCCGACCCTCCGGGGCCGACTATTAAGTCCCACCGCCGACCCTCCGGGGCCGACTATTAAGTCCCACCGCCGACCCTCCGGGGCCGACTATTAAGTCCCACCGCCGACCCTCCGGGGCCGACTATTAAGTCCCACCGCCGACCCTCCGGGGCCGACTATTAAGTCCCACCGCCGACCCTCCGGGGCCGACTATTAAGCCCACTGCCAGAGATAGCACTCATGGGAATCTCTCTGGGCCCGACTATTAAGTCCAACTGTGACTTATGCTTGGAAATGTGACTTATGCTTGGAAATGTGACTTATGCTGGCAAATGTGACTTATGCTGGCAAATGTGACTTATGCTGGCAAATGTGACTTATGCTGGCAAATGTGACTTATGCTGGGAAATGTGACTTGTCCTCCCAAATGTGACTTATGCTGGCAAATGTGACTTATGCTGGCAAATGTGACTTATGCTGGCAAATGTGACTTATGCTGGCAAATGTGACTTATGCTGGCAAATGTGACTTATGCTGGCAAATGTGACTTATGCTGGGAAATGTGACTTGTCCTCCCAAATGTGACTTATGCTGGCAAATGTGACTTATGCTGGCAAATGTGACTTATGCTGGCAAATGTGACTTATGCTGGCAAATGTGACTTATGCTGGCAAATGTGACTTATGCTGGCAAATGTGACTTATGCTGGCAAATGTGACTTATGCTGGCAAATGTGACTTATGCTGGCAAATGTGACTTGTCCTCCCAAATGTGACTTATGCTGGGAAATGTGACTTGTCCTCCCAAATGTGACTTATGCTGGCAAATGTGACTTGTCCGCCCGAATGTGACTTATCCAGCTAAATGAGACTTCTCCCTAAGCTGAGCTCCAGGGAGGGTAGCTGGTAGACTGGGGGCTTAATCTTCAGCTTCTACCGGGCTTATGGAGCCCTGAGTCGGCCTGGCTCTCCCAGCCGCCGGGGACAATCTCTCCCTCTCTCCTGGAACCCTGGGCCAGCCTGCCGCCTCAGGCTCGCCCCCCTGGGTCTCCTGGAAGTGGCGCCGCCTTGTGGACGAGCCGGGGAGAGCGGCTCTCCGTTGCCATCCGGTGGATTTTTAGCAGAATGCAGCCTGCAACCTGAATGCTGGCGCCGCCTTGTGGACAAGCCGGGGAGCGCGCCTCTCCGTTGCCATCCGGTGGATTTTTAGCAGATTGCAGCCTTCCACCTGCTAGGGACTTAGCCTCCGGCGTTACCCAGGCTCGGGTAGCCCTGGGTAGGCCTGGCTTTCCCAGCCGCCTGGGACAATCTCTCCCTCTCTCCTGGAACCCTGGGCCTGCCTGCCGCCTCAGGCTTAGCCCCCTGGGTTGCCTGGAAGTGGTGCCCTCTTGGTAGACACTTAGCAGAATGCAGCCTGCCACCTGCTAGGGACTGAGCCTCCGGCATTACCCAGGCTCGGGTAGCCCTGGGTAGGCCTGGCTCTCCCAGCCGCCTGGGACAATCTCTCCCTCTCTCCTGGAACCCTGGGCCAGCCTGCCGCCTCAGGCTCGCCCCCCTGGGTCTCCTGGAAGTGGCGCCGCCTTGTGGACGAGCCGGGGAGAGCGGCTCTCCGTTGCCATCCGGTGGATTTTTAGCAGAATGCAGCCTGCAACCTGAATGCTGGCGCCGCCTTGTGGACAAGCCGGGGAGCGCGCCTCTCCGTTGCCATCCGGTGGATTTTTAGCAGATTGCAGCCTTCCACCTGCTAGGGACTTAGCCTCCGGCGTTACCCAGGCTCGGGTAGCCCTGGGTAGGCCTGGCTTTCCCAGCCGCCTGGGACAATCTCTCCCTCTCTCCTGGAACCCTGGGCCTGCCTGCCGCCTCAGGCTTAGCCCCCTGGGTTGCCTGGAAGTGGTGCCCTCTTGGTAGACACTTAGCAGAATGCAGCCTGCCACCTGCTAGGGACTGAGCCTCCGGCATTACCCAGGCTCGGGTAGCCCTGGGTAGGCCTGGCTCTCCCAGCCGCCTGGGACAATCTCTCCCTCTCTCCTGGAACCCTGGGCCAGCCTGCCGCCTCAGGCTCGCCCCCCTGGGTCTCCTGGAAGTGGCGCCGCCTTGTGGACGAGCCGGGGAGAGCGGCTCTCCGTTGCCATCCGGTGGATTTTTAGCAGAATGCAGCCTGCAACCTGAATGCTGGCGCCGCCTTGTGGACAAGCCGGGGAGCGCGCCTCTCCGTTGCCATCCGGTGGATTTTTAGCAGATTGCAGCCTTCCACCTGCTAGGGACTTAGCCTCCGGCGTTACCCAGGCTCGGGTAGCCCTGGGTAGGCCTGGCTTTCCCAGCCGCCTGGGACAATCTCTCCCTCTCTCCTGGAACCCTGGGCCTGCCTGCCGCCTCAGGCTTAGCCCCCTGGGTTGCCTGGAAGTGGTGCCCTCTTGGTAGACACTTAGCAGAATGCAGCCTGCCACCTGCTAGGGACTGAGCCTCCGGCATTACCCAGGCTCGGGTAGCCCTGGGTAGGCCTGGCTTTCCCAGCCGCCTGGGACAATCTCTCCCTCTCTCCTGGAACCCTGGGCCTGCCTGCCGCCTCAGGCTTAGCCCCCTGGGTTGCCTGGAAGTGGTGCCCTCTTGGTAGACACTTAGCAGAATGCAGCCTGCCACCTGCTAGGGACTGAGCCTCCGGCATTACCCAGGCTCGGGTAGCCCTGGGTAGGCCTGGCTCTCCCAGCCGCCTGGGACAATCTCTCCCTCTCTCCTGGAACCCTGGGCCAGCCTGCCGCCTCAGGCTCGCCCCCCTGGGTCTCCTGGAAGTGGCGCCGCCTTGTGGACGAGCCGGGGAGAGCGGCTCTCCGTTGCCATCCGGTGGATTTTTAGCAGAATGCAGCCTGCAACCTGAATGCTGGCGCCGCCTTGTGGACAAGCCGGGGAGCGCGCCTCTCCGTTGCCATCCGGTGGATTTTTAGCAGATTGCAGCCTTCCACCTGCTAGGGACTTAGCCTCCGGCGTTACCCAGGCTCGGGTAGCCCTGGGTAGGCCTGGCTTTCCCAGCCGCCTGGGACAATCTCTCCCTCTCTCCTGGAACCCTGGGCCTGCCTGCCGCCTCAGGCTTAGCCCCCTGGGTTGCCTGGAAGTGGTGCCCTCTTGGTAGACACTTAGCAGAATGCAGCCTGCCACCTGCTAGGGACTGAGCCTCCGGCATTACCCAGGCTCGGGTAGCCCTGGGTAGGCCTGGCTCTCCCAGCCGCCTGGGACAATCTCTCCCTCTCTCCTGGAACCCTGGGCCAGCCTGCCGCCTCAGGCTCGCCCCCCTGGGTCTCCTGGAAGTGGCGCCGCCTTGTGGACGAGCCGGGGAGAGCGGC
>NW_027440644.1:7500-22500 GCF_031893055.1 Leptodactylus fuscus | reverse complement strand
CTCGGGGGATTTCCCTTCTGCGCGCCTGTCAGCTCCTGCCAATCATCTCTCCCCGGCCGCCCGGGGGATCTCTTATGGTCCGTGTTTTATGGGGTTTTTTTTTTGTGCGTTTGACCTTTTTTTCCCCCAAAGCGTCTAAGTGCCGATCGGCTCGGCGGGAGGCGCCCGCCTGAAAACTGCGGCTTGCCACGCGACCTGAAGAGGCTTGTCACGCAACCCGGGGGGGCGGTGCCCTCGCTCTGCCTCCCCCCCGCGGGGATCCGCCGTCGGCGGCCTGTGAGCAGAGTTCACTGGGACTTTGTCAGAGTCGGGTGTCCGATCCCCTGGTACTCTGACTTTTGGTAAGCTAATTTCGCTGTCTCGGACACGGTTCTTGACGGGGGTGTTCAAAAGTAGGTCACAGAGAGAGTGTCACCTGTCCCATTACATGAAGACCAACCACTCAAAGTGTCCGACTTTGTGGAACTCCGGCCCGGATCCGGCCGTCAAATTCAACCTCATTCCGGTAGTGCCTTTTCCGCTCCGAGGCCTCCTCCGGGGCCGTCCGACGCCCGGTTCCACGGCGGGACCCCCGACACCGACTCGAGGAGGTACCCCTTTTTGCCGGCCGAGGTGCGCCGCCGCCGGCGTGAGGACGCCGCTCCCCGGTGTGAAAAACGGCCGCCGGAGGAATTTTGAAAGTTGAAAATTTGGCAAAGTGTCGACGGAAGTGCCAACCGCGCCGGCGGGGAGGCGCCCGTCGCCTCGCCCGGGATGGCGGCACCGGCGCCGGGTCGCCGCGCCTGCCGCGGCCGCTAGTCTCCCCGGACGCCCGGGGGATTTCCCTTCCGCTCCCAGCGGCCGCAGTTCTCCTTCCGGTCCGCCTGGCGGCTGCCTCCGCCGGCTGCCAATCATCTCTCCGGATTTCCCTTCTGCGCGCCTGTCAGCTCCTGCAAATCCTCTCTCCCCGGCCGCTCGGGGAGGCGGGATCTCGCCCTCTGGTAGACGCTAGCAGCCTGCCACCTGCTAGGGACTCGGCCTCTGGCATTACCCAGGCTCCGGCAGCCCTGGGTCGGCCTGGCTTTTCCCAGCCGCCTGGGACGATCTCTCCCTCTGTCCTGGAACCCTGGGCCGGCCTGCCGCCTCAGGCTTAGCCCCCTGGGTCGCCTGGAAGTGGCGCCGCCTTGTGGACGAGCCGGGGAGAGCCGCTCTCCGTTGCCATCCGGTGGATTTTTAGCAAATTGCAGCTTTCCATAGCAAATTGCAGCCTTCCACCTGCTAGGGACTTAGCCTCCGGCATGTACCCAGGCTCTGGTAGCCCTGGGTAGGCCTGGCTTTCCCAGCCGCCTGGGACAAATCTCTCCCTCTCTCCTGGAACCCTGGGCCAGCCTGCCGCCTCAGGCTTAGCCCCCTGGGTCGCCTGGAAGTGGTGCCCTCTTGGTAGACACTTAGCAGAATGCAGCCTGCCACCTGCTAGGGACTTAGCCTCTGGCTTTACCCAGGCTCGGGTAGCCCTGGGTCGGCCTGGCTTTCCCAGCCGCCTGGGACAATCTCTCCCTCTCTCCTGGAACCCTGGGCCGGCCTGCCGCCTCAGGCTTAGCCCCCTGGGTCGCCTGGAAGTGGCGCCGCCTTGTGGACGAGCCGGGGAGAGCCGCTCTCCGTTGCCATCCGGTGGATTTTTAGCAAATTGCAGCTTTCCATAGCAAATTGCAGCCTTCCACCTGCTAGGGACTTAGCCTCCGGCATGTACCCAGGCTCGGGTAGCCCTGGGTAGGCCTGGCTTTCCCAGCCGCCTGGGACGATCTCTCCTTCTTCTCCTGGAACCCTGGGCCAGCCTGCCGCCTCAGGCTTAGCCCCCTGGGTTGCCTGGAAGTGGTGCCCTCTTGGTAGACACTTAGCAGAATGCAGCCTGCCACCTGCTAGGGACTTAGCCTCTGGCTTTACCCAGGCTCGGGTAGCCCTGGGTCGGCCTGGCTTTCCCAGCCGCCTGGGACAATCTCTCCCTCTCTCCTGGAACCCTGGGCCGGCCTGCCGCCTCAGGCTTAGCCCCCTGGGTCGCCTGGAAGTGGCGCCGCCTTGTGGACGAGCCGGGGAGAGCCGCTCTCCGTTGCCATCCGGTGGATTTTTAGCAAATTGCAGCTTTCCATAGCAAATTGCAGCCTTCCACCTGCTAGGGACTTAGCCTCCGGCATGTACCCAGGCTCGGGTGGCCCTGGGTAGGCCTGGCTTTCCCAGCCGCCTGGGTCAATCTCTCCCTCTCTCCTGGAACCCTGGGCCAGCCTGCCGCCTCAGGCTTAGCCCCCTGGGTCTCCTGGAAGTGTCGCCCTCTGGTAGACACTTAGCAGAATTCAGCCTGCCGCCTGCTAGGGACTCAGCCTCCGGCATGTACCCAGGCTCGGGTAGCCCTGGCTTTCCCAGCCGCCTGGGACAATCTCTCCCTCTCTCCTGGAACCCTGGGCCAGCCTGCCGCCTCAGGCTTAGCCCCCTGGGTCGCCTGGAAGTGGTGCCCTCTCGGTAGACACTTGGCAGCATGCAGCCTGCCACCTGCTAGGGACTTAGCCTCTGGCTTTACCCAGGCTCGGGTAGCCCTGGGTCGGCCTGGCTTTCCCAGCCGCCTGGGACGATCTCTCCCTCTCTCTCCTGGAACCCTGGGCCGGCCTGCCGCCTCAGGCTTAGCCCCCTGGGTCGCCTGGAAGTGGCGCCGCCTTGTGGACGAGCCGGGGAGAGCGGCTCTCCGTTGCCATCCGGTGGATTTTTAGCAGAATGCAGCCTGCAACCCGAGTGCTGGCGCCGCCTTGTGGACGAGCCGGGGACTGCGGCTCTCCGTTGCCATCCGGTGGATTTTTAGCAGATTGCAGCCTTCCACCTGCTAGGGACTTAGCCTCCGGCATGTGCCCAGGCTCGGGTAGCCCTGGGTAGGCCTGGCTTTCCCAGCCGCCTGGGACGATCTCTCCCTCTTCTCCTGGAACCCTGGGCCAGCCTGCCGCCTCAGGCTTAGCCCCCTGGGTTGCCTGGAAGTGGTGCCCTCTCGGTAGACACTTAGCAGAACGCAGCCTGCCGCCTGCTAGGGACTTATCCTCTGGCTTTACCCAGGCTGGGGTGGCCCTGGGTCGGCCTGGCTTTTTTCCCAGCCGCCTGGGACAATCTCTCCCTCTCTCCATGAACCCTGGGCCGGCCTGCCGCCTCAGACTTCCCCTTCCGCTCCGAGCGGCCGCAGTTCTCGTTCTGGTCCGCCTGGCAGCTACCTCCGCCGGCTGCCAATCATCTCTCTCTCTCTCTCCCCCCGGCCGCCCGGGGGAACTTCCCTTCTGCGCGCGCCTGGCAGCTACCTCCGCCTGCCAATCATCTCTCCCCCGGCCCTCCCGGGGGACCTCCCTTCTGCGCCGGCCGGCCGGCCGGCCGGCTGCAGTTCTCACTGGTCCGTGTTGTATGGGGTTTATTAAAATGTCGGTCTTTTTCCCCCAAAGTGTCTAAAAGTGCCGATCGGCTCGGCGGGAGGCGCCCGTCGCCTCCCCCGGGATGGCGGCACCGGCGCCCTCTCGCCGTACCTGCCAGCGGCCGCTCGTCTCCCCTGGCCCGCGCCGGGGGATTTCCCTTCTGCTCGGAGCGGCCGCAGTTCTCCTTCTGGTCCGCCTGGCGGCTGCCTCCGCCTGCTGCCAATCATCTCTCCCCGGCCGCACAGGGGGACTTCCCTTCTGCGCGCCTGGCAGCTCCTGCCAATCATCTCTCCCCGGCCGCCCGGGGGATCTCACCGAGGTCCGTGTTTCGTGGGGTTTTATTTCAAAGTTTGCCTTTTTTATTTTTTATTTTTTTCCCCAAAGTGTCCGAGAGCCGATCGGCTCAGCGGGGGGCGCCCGTCGCCTCGCCCGGGATGGCGGCACCGGCGCCCTCTCGCCGTACCTGCCAGCGGCCGCTCGTCTCCCCTGGCCCGCCCGGGGGATTTCCCTTCTGCTCGGAGCGGCCGCAGTTCTCATTCTAGCGCGCAGGGCAGCTCCTGCCAATCATCTCTCCCTTCCGCGACCAGCCGGAAGCGGTTCTCATTGGTCCGTGTTTCGTTGGTTATTTATTTTTCAAAGTTTGACTTTTTCTTTTTTTTTTCCCCAAAAGTGTCTAAAAGTGCCGATTGGCTCGGCGGGAAGCGCCCGCCTGAAAACCGAGGCTTGCCACGCGACCTAAAGAGGCTTGTCTCGCAACCCGGGGGGGCGGTGCCCTCGCTCTGCCTCCCCCCCGCAGGGATCCGCCGTCGGCGGCCTGTCAGCAGAGTTCACTGGGACTTTGTCAGAGTCGGGTGTCCGATGCCCTGGTACTCTGACTTTTGGTAAGCTAATTGACAGCACACGCTGTCTCGGACACGGTTCTTGACGGGGGTGTTCAAAAGTAGGTCACAGAGAGAGTGTCACCTGTCCCATTACATGAAGACCAACCACTCAAAGTGTCCGACTTTGTGGAACTCCGGCCCGGATCCGGCCGTCAAATTCAACCTCATTCCGGTAGTGCCTTTTCGGCTCCGAGGCCTCCTCCGGGGCCGTCCGACGCCCGGTTCCACGGCGGGACCCCCGACACCGACTCGAGGTGGTACCCCTTCGTGCCGGCCGAGGCGCGCCGCCGCCGGCGTGAGGGCGCCGCTCCCCGGAGTGAAACACGGCCGCCGGAGGAATTTTGAAAGTTGAAAATTTGACTAAGTGTCGACGGAAGTGCCATATGCGCCGGGCGGGAGGCGCCCGTCGCCTCGCCCGGGATGGCGGCGCCGGCGCCGGCTCGCCGCGCCTGCCAGAGGCCGCTCGTCTCCCCGGAGGCCCGGGGGATTTCCCTTCTGCTCGGAGCGGCCGCAGTTCTCCTTCTGGTCCGCCTGGCAGCTACCTCCGCCGGCTGCCAATCATCTCTCTCCCCGGCCCGGGGGGGACGACTCTCCCTTCTGCGCGTGCGCGCCTGTCAGCTCCTGCAAATCGTCTCTCCCGCCGCCCGCCGAGGGTGACTTCCCTTCTGCGCGTGCGCGCCTGTCAGCTCCTGCCAATCATCTCTCCTCTCTCCCCGCGGCCGCCCGGGGACTTTCCCTTCTGCGCGCGCGCGTGCGCGCCTGTCAGCTCCTGCAAATCGTCTCTCCCCCCGGCCGCCAAGGGGGATTTCCCTTCTGCGTGCGCGCCTGTCAGCTCCTGCAAATCCTCTCTCCCCGGCCGCTCGGGGAGGCGGGATCTCGCCCTCTGGTAGACGCTAGCAGCCTGCCACCTGCTAGGGACTCGGCCTCCGGCATTACCCAGGCAACGGCAGCCCTGGGTCGGCCTGGCTTTTTCCCAGCCGCCCGGGACGATCTCTCCCTCTCTCCTGGAACCCTGGGCCGGCCTGCCGCCCTCAGGCTTAGCCCCCTGGGTCGCCCGGAAGTGGCGCCGCCTTGTGGACGAGCCGGGGAGAGCGGCTCTACGTTGCCATCCGGTGGATTTTTAGCAAATTGCAGCTTTCCATAGCAAATTGCAGCTTTCCATAGCAAATTGCAGCTTTCCACCTGCTAGGGACTTATCCTCTGGCTTTACCCAGGCTGGGGTGGCCCTGGGTCGGCCTGGCTTTTTTCCCAGCCGCCTGGGACGATCTCTCCCTCTCTCCTGGAACCCCGGGCCGGCCTGCCGCCCTCAGGCTTAGCCCCCTGGGTCTCCTGGAAGTGTCTCCCTCTGGAAGTCACTTAGCAGAACGCAGCCTACCGCCTTGCTAGGGACTTAGCCTCTGGCTTTACCCAGGCTAGGGTAGCCCTGGGTCGGCCTGGCTTTTTTCCCAGCCGCCCGGGACGATCTCTCCCTCTCTCCTGGAACCCTGGGCCGGCCTGCCGCCCTCAGGCTTAGCCCCCTGGGTCGCCTGGAAGTGGCGCCGCCTTGTGGACGAGCCGGGGAGAGCGGCTCTCCGTTGCCATCCGGTGGATTTTTAGCAGAATGCAGCCTGCAACCCGAGTGCTGGCGCCGCCTTGTGGACGAGCCGGGGACCGCGGCTCTCCGTTGCCATCCGGTGGATTTTTAGCAGAATGCAGCCTTCCACCTGCTAGGGACTTAGCCTCCGGCATGTATCCAGGCTCGGGTAGCCCTGGGTAGGCCTGGCTTTCCCAGCCGCCTGGGACAATCTCTCCCTCTCTCCTGGAGCCCATGGCCGGCCTGCCGCCCTCAGGCTTAGCCCCCTGGGTTTCCTGGAAGCGTCTACCTCTGGTAGACACTTAGCAGAATGCAGCCTTCCACCTGCTAGGGACTTAGCCTCCGGCATGTACCCAGGCTCGGGTAGCCCTGGGTAGGCCTGGCTTTCCCAGCCGCCTGGGACGATCTCTCCCTCTCTCCTGGAACCCTGGGCCGGCCTGCCGCCCTCAGGCTTAGCCCCCTGGGTCGCCTGGAAGTGGCGCCGCCTTGTGGACAAGCGGGGGAGAGCGGCTCTCCGTTGCCATCCGGTGGATTTTTAGCAGAATGCAGCCTGCAACCCGAGTGCTGGCGCCGCCTTGTGGACGAGCCGGGGACCGCGGCTCTCCGTTGCCATCCGGTGGATTTTTAGCAGATTGCAGCCTTCCACCTGCTAGGGACTTAGCCTCCGGCATGTACCCAGGCTCGGGTAGCCCTGGGTAGGCCTGGCTTTTTTCCCAGCCGCCTGGGACGAACTCTCCCTCTCTCCTGGAACCCTGGGCCGGCCTGCCGCCCTCAGGCTTAGCCCCCTGGGTCTCCTGGAAGTGTCTCCCTCTGGAAGTCACTTAGCAGAACGCAGCCTGCCGCCTGCTAGGGACTTAGCCTCTGGCTTTACCCAGGCTAGGGTAGCCCTGGGTCGGCCTGGCTTTTTTCCCAGCCGCCTGGGACGATCTCTCCCTCTCTCCTGGAACCCTGGGCCAGCCTGCCGCCTCAGGCTTAGCCCCCTGGGTTGCCTGGAAGTGGTGCCCTCTTGGTAGACACTTAGCAGATTGCAGCCTTCCACCTGCTAGGGACTTAGCCTCTGGCATTACCCAGGCTCGGGTCGGCCTGGCTGTCCCAGCCGCCTGGGACGATCTCTCCCTCTCTCCTGGAACCCTGGGCCGGCCTGCCGCCCTCAGGCTTAGCCCCCTGGGTCGCCTGGAAGTGGCGCCGCCTTGTGGACAAGCGGGGGAGAGCGGCTCTCCGTTGCCATCCGGTGGATTTTTAGCAGAATGCAGCCTGCAACCCGAGTGCTGGCGCCGCCTTGTGGACGAGCCGGGGACCGCGGCTCTCCGTTGCCATCCGGTGGATTTTTAGCAGATTGCAGCCTTCCACCTGCTAGGGACTTAGCCTCTGGCATTACCCAGGCTCGGGTAGGCCTGGCTGTCCCAGCCGCCTGGGACGATCTCTCCCTCTCTCCTGGAACCCTGGGCCGGCCTGCCACCTCAGGCTTAGCCCCCTGGGTCGCCTGGAAGTGGCGCCGCCTTGTGGGCAAGCGGGGGAGAGCGGCTCTCCGTTGCCATCCGGTGGATTTTTAGCAGAATGCAGCCTGCAACCCGAGTGCTGGCGCCGCCTTGTGGACGAGCCGGGGACTGCGGCTCTCCGTTGCCATCCGGTGGATTTTTAGCAGATTGCAGCCTTCCACCTGCTAGGGACTTAGCCTCTGGCATTACCCAGGCTCGGGTAGGCCTGGCTTTCCCAGCCGCCTGGGACCATCTCTCCCTCCCTCCTGGAACCCATGGCCAGCCTGCCGCCTCAGGCTTAGCCCCCTGGGTCTCCTGGAAGTGTCGCCCTCTGGTAGACACTTAGCAGAACGCAGCCTTCCACCTGTTAGGGACTTAGCCTCCGGCATGTACCCAGGCTCGGGTAGCCCTGGGTAGGCCTGGCTCTCCCAGCCGCCTGGGACGGTCTCTCCCTCTCTCCTGGAACCCTGGGCCAGCCTGCCGCCTCAGGCTTAGCCCCCTGGGTCTCCTGGAAGTGTCGCCCTCTGGTAGACACTTAGCAGAATGCAGCCTTCCACCTGCTAGGGACTTAGCCTCCGGCATGTACCCCGGCTCGGGTAGCCCTGGGTAGGCCTGGCTCTCCCAGCCGCCTGGGACGGTCTCTCCCTCTCTCCTGGAACCCTGGGCCAGCCTGCCGCCTCAGGCTTAGCCCCCTGGGTCTCCTGGAAGTGTCTCCCTCTGGAAGACACTTAGCAGAACGCAGCCTGCCACCTGCTAGGGACTTAGCCTCTGGCTTTACCCAGGCTTGGGTAGCCCTGGGTCGGCCTGGCTTTTTTCCCAGCCGCCCGGGACGATCTCTCCCTCTCTCCTGGAACCCTGGGCCGGCCTGCCACCTCAGGCTTAGCCCCCTGGGTCGCCTGGAAGTGGCGCCGCCTTGTGGATGAGCCGGGGAGAGCGGCTCTACGTTGCCATCCGGTGGATTTTTAACAGAATGCAGCCTGCAACCCGAGTGCTGGCGCCGCCTTGTGGACGAGCCGGGGACTGCGGCTCTCCGTTGCCATCCGGTGGATTTTTAGCAGATTGCAGCCTGCCAGCTGCTAGGGACTAAGTCTCTGGCGTTACCCAGGCTCGGGTAGCCCTGGCTTTCCCAGCCGCCTGGGACAATCTCTCCCTCCCTCCTGGAACCCATGGCCGGCCTGCCGCCCTCAGGCTTAGCCCCCTGGGTCTCCTGGAAGTGTCTCCCTCTGGAAGACACTTAGCAGAACGCAGCCTGCCACCTGCTAGGGACTTAGCCTCTGGCTTTGCCCAGGCTCGGGTAGCCCTGGGTCGGCCTGGCTTTTTTCCCAGCCGCCCGGGACGATCTCTCCCTCCCTCCTGGAACCCTGGCCAGCCTGCCGCCTCAGGCTTAGCCCCCTGGGTCTCCTGGAAGTGTCGCCCTCTGGTAGACACTTAGCAGAATGCAGCCTTCCACCTGCTAGGGACTTAGCCTCCGGCATGTACCCCGGCTCGGGTAGCCCTGGGTAGGCCTGGCTCTCCCAGCCGCCTGGGACGGTCTCTCCCTCTCTCCTGGAACCCTGGGCCAGCCTGCCGCCTCAGGCTTAGCCCCCTGGGTCTCCTGGAAGTGTCGCCCTCTGGTAGACACTTAGCAGAATGCAGCCTTCCACCTGTTAGGGACTCAGCATCTGCCGGCATGTACCCAGGCTTGGGTGAAGGACAGAGGGAGGGGTGTGGGAGGTGGGGGGGGGAGGCAGGAAGGCCTCCTCGGGGCTCCGTTTTTTTGGGGGTGTTTTTTTTGTCAAAGTGTCTACGGAAGTGGAAGTTCTCTCAGGGGGAAGCTCCCCTCGGACCCTGCCCAGGAGGGTGAGCCCCGGCTGCCTCCTTGCCTCCCTAGGCCCGCCGCTCCGGACCCGGTTCTCCTGTGTGTGGGTGTGTGTTGTACACTTGGGGTCTTGGAAACCCATCCCGGCAGCCGGGGTCAAATACAGCACCACCTCTTCCTTCCGCTGGCCCTCAAGAGTCCTCACCGCTCCCCCAGGCAGGCTTCCACGGGAGGCCGACCGACCCTCCGGGGCCGACTATTAAGTCCCACCGCCGACCCTCCGGGGCCGACTATTAAGTCCCACCGCCGACCCTCCGGGGCCGACTATTAAGTCCCACCGCCGACCCTCCGGGGCCGACTATTAAGTCCCACCGCCGACCCTCCGGGGCCGACTATTAAGTCCCACCGCCGACCCTCCGGGGCCGACTATTAAGTCCCACCGCCGACCCTCCGGGGCCGACTATTAAGTCCCACCGCCGACCCTCCGGGGCCGACTATTAAGTCCCACCGCCGACCCTCCGGGGCCGACTATTAAGTCCCACCGCCGACCCTCCGGGGCCGACTATTAAGTCCCACCGCCGACCCTCCGGGGCCGACTATTAAGTCCCACCGCCGACCCTCCGGGGCCGACTATTAAGTCCCACCGCCGACCCTCCGGGGCCGACTATTAAGTCCCACCGCCGACCCTCCGGGGCCGACTATTAAGTCCCACCGCCGACCCTCCGGGGCCGACTATTAAGTCCCACCGCCGACCCTCCGGGGCCGACTATTAAGTCCCACCGCCGACCCTCCGGGGCCGACTATTAAGTCCCACCGCCGACCCTCCGGGGCCGACTATTAAGTCCCACCGCCGACCCTCCGGGGCCGACTATTAAGTCCCACCGCCGACCCTCCGGGGCCGACTATTAAGTCCCACCGCCGACCCTCCGGGGCCGACTATTAAGTCCCACCGCCGACCCTCCGGGGCCGACTATTAAGTCCCACCGCCGACCCTCCGGGGCCGACTATTAAGTCCCACCGCCGACCCTCCGGGGCCGACTATTAAGCCCACTGCCAGAGATAGCACTCATGGGAATCTCTCTGGGCCCGACTATTAAGTCCAACTGTGACTTATGCTTGGAAATGTGACTTATGCTTGGAAATGTGACTTATGCTGGCAAATGTGACTTATGCTGGCAAATGTGACTTATGCTGGCAAATGTGACTTATGCTGGCAAATGTGACTTATGCTGGGAAATGTGACTTGTCCTCCCAAATGTGACTTATGCTGGCAAATGTGACTTATGCTGGCAAATGTGACTTATGCTGGCAAATGTGACTTATGCTGGCAAATGTGACTTATGCTGGCAAATGTGACTTATGCTGGCAAATGTGACTTATGCTGGGAAATGTGACTTGTCCTCCCAAATGTGACTTATGCTGGCAAATGTGACTTATGCTGGCAAATGTGACTTATGCTGGCAAATGTGACTTATGCTGGCAAATGTGACTTATGCTGGCAAATGTGACTTATGCTGGCAAATGTGACTTATGCTGGCAAATGTGACTTATGCTGGCAAATGTGACTTATGCTGGCAAATGTGACTTGTCCTCCCAAATGTGACTTATGCTGGGAAATGTGACTTGTCCTCCCAAATGTGACTTATGCTGGCAAATGTGACTTGTCCGCCCGAATGTGACTTATCCAGCTAAATGAGACTTCTCCCTAAGCTGAGCTCCAGGGAGGGTAGCTGGTAGACTGGGGGCTTAATCTTCAGCTTCTACCGGGCTTATGGAGCCCTGAGTCGGCCTGGCTCTCCCAGCCGCCGGGGACAATCTCTCCCTCTCTCCTGGAACCCTGGGCCAGCCTGCCGCCTCAGGCTCGCCCCCCTGGGTCTCCTGGAAGTGGCGCCGCCTTGTGGACGAGCCGGGGAGAGCGGCTCTCCGTTGCCATCCGGTGGATTTTTAGCAGAATGCAGCCTGCAACCTGAATGCTGGCGCCGCCTTGTGGACAAGCCGGGGAGCGCGCCTCTCCGTTGCCATCCGGTGGATTTTTAGCAGATTGCAGCCTTCCACCTGCTAGGGACTTAGCCTCCGGCGTTACCCAGGCTCGGGTAGCCCTGGGTAGGCCTGGCTTTCCCAGCCGCCTGGGACAATCTCTCCCTCTCTCCTGGAACCCTGGGCCTGCCTGCCGCCTCAGGCTTAGCCCCCTGGGTTGCCTGGAAGTGGTGCCCTCTTGGTAGACACTTAGCAGAATGCAGCCTGCCACCTGCTAGGGACTGAGCCTCCGGCATTACCGAGGCTCGGGTAGCCCTGGGTAGGCCTGGCTCTCCCAGCCGCCTGGGACAATCTCTCCCTCTCTCCTGGAACCCTGGGCCAGCCTGCCGCCTCAGGCTCGCCCCCCTGGGTCTCCTGGAAGTGGCGCCGCCTTGTGGACGAGCCGGGGAGAGCGGCTCTCCGTTGCCATCCGGTGGATTTTTAGCAGAATGCAGCCTGCAACCTGAATGCTGGCGCCGCCTTGTGGACAAGCCGGGGAGCGCGCCTCTCCGTTGCCATCCGGTGGATTTTTAGCAGATTGCAGCCTTCCACCTGCTAGGGACTTAGCCTCCGGCGTTACCCAGGCTCGGGTAGCCCTGGGTAGGCCTGGCTTTCCCAGCCGCCTGGGACAATCTCTCCCTCTCTCCTGGAACCCTGGGCCTGCCTGCCGCCTCAGGCTTAGCCCCCTGGGTTGCCTGGAAGTGGTGCCCTCTTGGTAGACACTTAGCAGAATGCAGCCTGCCACCTGCTAGGGACTGAGCCTCCGGCATTACCCAGGCTCGGGTAGCCCTGGGTAGGCCTGGCTCTCCCAGCCGCCTGGGACAATCTCTCCCTCTCTCCTGGAACCCTGGGCCAGCCTGCCGCCTCAGGCTCGCCCCCCTGGGTCTCCTGGAAGTGGCGCCGCCTTGTGGACGAGCCGGGGAGAGCGGCTCTCCGTTGCCATCCGGTGGATTTTTAGCAGAATGCAGCCTGCAACCTGAATGCTGGCGCCGCCTTGTGGACAAGCCGGGGAGCGCGCCTCTCCGTTGCCATCCGGTGGATTTTTAGCAGATTGCAGCCTTCCACCTGCTAGGGACTTAGCCTCCGGCGTTACCCAGGCTCGGGTAGCCCTGGGTAGGCCTGGCTTTCCCAGCCGCCTGGGACAATCTCTCCCTCTCTCCTGGAACCCTGGGCCTGCCTGCCGCCTCAGGCTTAGCCCCCTGGGTTGCCTGGAAGTGGTGCCCTCTTGGTAGACACTTAGCAGAATGCAGCCTGCCACCTGCTAGGGACTGAGCCTCCGGCATTACCCAGGCTCGGGTAGCCCTGGGTAGGCCTGGCTTTCCCAGCCGCCTGGGACAATCTCTCCCTCTCTCCTGGAACCCTGGGCCTGCCTGCCGCCTCAGGCTTAGCCCCCTGGGTTGCCTGGAAGTGGTGCCCTCTTGGTAGACACTTAGCAGAATGCAGCCTGCCACCTGCTAGGGACTGAGCCTCCGGCATTACCCAGGCTCGGGTAGCCCTGGGTAGGCCTGGCTCTCCCAGCCGCCTGGGACAATCTCTCCCTCTCTCCTGGAACCCTGGGCCAGCCTGCCGCCTCAGGCTCGCCCCCCTGGGTCTCCTGGAAGTGGCGCCGCCTTGTGGACGAGCCGGGGAGAGCGGCTCTCCGTTGCCATCCGGTGGATTTTTAGCAGAATGCAGCCTGCAACCTGAATGCTGGCGCCGCCTTGTGGACAAGCCGGGGAGCGCGCCTCTCCGTTGCCATCCGGTGGATTTTTAGCAGATTGCAGCCTTCCACCTGCTAGGGACTTAGCCTCCGGCGTTACCCAGGCTCGGGTAGCCCTGGGTAGGCCTGGCTTTCCCAGCCGCCTGGGACAATCTCTCCCTCTCTCCTGGAACCCTGGGCCTGCCTGCCGCCTCAGGCTTAGCCCCCTGGGTTGCCTGGAAGTGGTGCCCTCTTGGTAGACACTTAGCAGAATGCAGCCTGCCACCTGCTAGGGACTGAGCCTCCGGCATTACCCAGGCTCGGGTAGCCCTGGGTAGGCCTGGCTCTCCCAGCCGCCTGGGACAATCTCTCCCTCTCTCCTGGAACCCTGGGCCAGCCTGCCGCCTCAGGCTCGCCCCCCTGGGTCTCCTGGAAGTGGCGCCGCCTTGTGGACGAGCCGGGGAGAGCGGCTCTCCGTTGCCATCCGGTGGATTTTTAGCAGAATGCAGCCTGCAACCTGAATGCTGGCGCCGCCTTGTGGACAAGCCGGGGAGCGCGCCTCTCCGTTGCCATCCGGTGGATTTTTAGCAGATTGCAGCCTTCCACCTGCTAGGGACTTAGCCTCCGGCGTTACCCAGGCTCGGGTAGCCCTGGGTAGGCCTGGCTTTCCCAGCCGCCTGGGACAATCTCTCCCTCTCTCCTGGAACCCTGGGCCTGCCTGCCGCCTCAGGCTTAGCCCCCTGGGTTGCCTGGAAGTGGTGCCCTCTTGGTAGACACTTAGCAGAATGCAGCCTGCCACCTGCTAGGGACTGAGCCTCCGGCATTACCCAGGCTCGGGTAGCCCTGGGTAGGCCTGGCTCTCCCAGCCGCCTGGGACAATCTCTCCCTCTCTCCTGGAACCCTGGGCCAGCCTGCCGCCTCAGGCTCGCCCCCCTGGGTCTCCTGGAAGTGGCGCCGCCTTGTGGACGAGCCGGGGAGAGCGGCTCTCCGTTGCCATCCGGTGGATTTTTAGCAGAATGCAGCCTGCAACCTGAATGCTGGCGCCGCCTTGTGGACAAGCCGGGGAGCGCGCCTCTCCGTTGCCATCCGGTGGATTTTTAGCAGATTGCAGCCTTCCACCTGCTAGGGACTTAGCCTCCGGCGTTACCCAGGCTCGGGTAGCCCTGGGTAGGCCTGGCTTTCCCAGCCGCCTGGGACAATCTCTCCCTCTCTCCTGGAACCCTGGGCCTGCCTGCCGCCTCAGGCTTAGCCCCCTGGGTTGCCTGGAAGTGGTGCCCTCTTGGTAGACACTTAGCAGAATGCAGCCTTCCACCTGCTAGGGACTTAGCCTCCGGCATTACCCAGGCTCGGGTAGCCCTGGGTAGGCCTGGCTTTCCCAGCCGCCTGGGACAATCTCTCCCTCTCTCCTGGAACCCTGGGCCAGCCTGCCGCCTCAGGCTTAGCCCCCTGGGTTGCCTGGAAGTGGTGCCCTCTTGGTAGACACTTAGCAGAATTCAGCCTGCCGCCTGCTAGGGACTCAGCCTCCGGCATGTACCCAGGCTCGGGTAGCCCTGGCTTTCCCAGCCGCCTGGGACAATCTCTCCCTCTCTCCTGGAACCCATGGCCGGCCTGCCGCCTCAGGCTCGCCCCCCTGGGTTTCCTGGAAGTGGAGCCGCCTTGTGGACAAGCCGGGGAGCGCGGCTCTCCGTTGCCATCCGGTGGATTTTTAGCAGATTGCAGCCTGCCACCTGCTAGGGACTTAGTCTCTGGCGTTACCCAGGCTCGGGTAGCCCTGCCTTTTCCCAGCCGCCTGGGACAATCTCTCCCTCTCTCCTGGAACCCATGGCCGGCCTGCCGCCTCAGGCTCGGCCCCCTGGGTCTCCTGGAAGTGTCTCCCTCTGGTAGACACTTAGCAGAATGCAGCCTGCCACCTGCTAGGGACTTGGCCTCTGGCTTCACCCAGGCTGGGGTGGCCCCGGGTCGGCCCGGCTTCTCGGCCTTCAGGGACAATCTCCCCGTCTCTCCTGGAACCCCGGGCCGGCCTCCCGCATATTTGGGAAAACGCATATTTTGAAAAGCACACTGAAGTCAGCTAGTCTTTTGCCACTCCCTTGTCCCCCCTCCGGGCTCGCCGCCGGTCGGCGGGGAGGAGGAGCGGGCGTCCGCCGGCGTCCCGGCGTC